>NC_041399.2:140982392-141282392 GCF_900747795.2 Erpetoichthys calabaricus
TACTGCGTTCACAGTCAGTTCACGTGATTACGTGGGTGGCGTGATGACGCGATACACAACTCCGCCTCCCACGGCCATGGAGGTGCACTCTATTACAGTATACGGACAAAAAAGAGGTCCCAGTTATGATCATTACGCATAGAATTTCGAAATGAAACCTGCCTAACTTTTGTAAGTAAGCTGTAAGGAATGAGCCTGCCAAATTTCAGCCTTCCACCTACACGGGAAGTTGGAGAATTAGTGATGAGTGAGTCAGTCAGTCAGTGAGTGAGGGCTTTGCCTTTTATTAGTATAGATATATGTAGATATGTGTATATATATATATATATATGTAGATATGTAGATATGTGTATATATATATATATATATATGTAGATATGTATATGTATATATATATATATATATGTAGATATGTATATATATGTATATATATATATATATATATATATATATATGTAGATATGTATATGTATATATATGTATATATATATATATATGTAGATATGTATATGTATATATAAGTATATATATATATATATATGTAGATATGTATATATATATATATATATATATGTAGATATAGATATGTATATATATATATATATGTAGATATAGATATGTATATATATATATATATATGTAGATATAGATATGTGTATATATATATATATATATATATATGTAGATATGTGTATATATATATATATATATATATATATATGTAGATATGTATATATATATATATATATATACATATCTACATATATATATATATATATATATATATACATATCTACATATATATATATATATATATATATATATATATATATATATACATATCTACATATATATATATATATACATATACATATCTACATATATATATATATATATATATACATATACATATCTACATATATATATATACATATATATATATATATATATATACATATCTACATATATATATATATATAAATATATATATATATATATATATATATATATATATATATATATATATATATATACATATGTATATATATGTGTATATATATATATATATATATATATATATATATATATATACATATCTACATATATGTATATATATATATATATATATATATATATATATATATATATATATATACATATCTACATATATGTATATATATATATATATATATATATATATATATATATATATATATATATATACATATCTACATATATATATATATATATATATATATATATATATATATACATATGTAGATATGTATATGTATATGTATATATATATATATATATATATATATATATATATATATATATATATATATATATATATGTAGATATGTATATGTATATATATATATATGTAGATATGTATATGTATATATATATATATGTAGATATGTATATGTATTTATATATATGTAGATATGTATATGTATATATATATATATAATATGTAGATATGTATATATATATATATATATATACATATATATATATATATATGTACATATGTACATATGTATATATGTATATATATATTGTAGCAGATATTGCACTTGTCCACCTCTTGAACCCTCAGGTACCACTCTTGAGACCAGGTGAAAGTACAATAACTATTATTTTTATTATTGTACAGTGCACAAAGCACTCCACACACCACACTCATATATTCAATAAACTCTTCACAATAACCAACCAATCCTCCTCGCCCAGACACTTCGCCACCCTACCTCCCAGCTCAGCTCAGTGTTCTGGGCTTCCCAGAGTCCTTTTGTAGCTCCTGACCCGGAAGTGGTTCCAAGCACAACCCACAAGTCCATTTCCTTCCGGGTCAGGGCAAACAGTCCTCTTCTTCATCCCGGGAGCACGTCGCTTCCTCCAGTCACGTGACTGACACGCACTCCCGGGTTATAGGGCATGCAAGAGCCCACTAGCCCCCCTACAGCGACTCCTGGCGGCCCCCAAGGTATCCAGCAGGGCTGTGTCACAACACTACAAAGTCAATGAGGCCCTGCTGGAACTCGGGGCACGAATATGCTGTCCGGAGGGCTCCTCCTAGCGGCCTAGGGGTGGCGACTGGAGTCCATAGCCGGTCGTCCATCACAATATATATATGTAGATATGTATATATATATATATATATATATATATATATATATATATATATAGATATGTATATAGATATGTAGATATATATGTATATGTGTGTGTGTATGTATGTGTGTATATGTATGTGTATATATATATATATATATATACTAGCAAAATACCCGCGCTTCGCAGCGGAGAAGTAGTGTGTTAAAGAGGTTATGAAAAAAAAAAGAAAACATTTTTAAAATAACTTAACATGATTGTCAATTCTGGCATCCTTATTGTCTTCTTTCAGTATCGTGTTCTGCTCTCAGGCTGGAAAACTTGACAATTGTTTGAAATCTCCCTTTATAAATGATCTTCAACACAGTGAAATGTTTGTGATTTTTAGTTGTTTGTAGAGCTTTTTAAATTCCTACCCAGACTCATAGACATTTATAACCTTCTTTCTGAAGGGCAAACAAAAGTAAGTATCTGAGTTTTAAATAAGACCGGTTCACTGAAGATCGCTTTAATGATGTTCTAATTTGATCTGGTGAACCTGATTCAAATTTTAGGTAGCTGAAGTAGTAATAAATCCATCCATCCATCCATTTTCCAACCCGCTGAATCCGAACACAGGGTCACGGGGGTCTGCTGGAGCCAATCCCAGCCAACACAGGGCACAAGGCAGGAACCAATCCCGGGCAGGGTGCCAACCCGCCGCAGGGTAGTAATAAATGTAGGACTTTTTTATATGTGAAATTTAAATGTGTGTTTGTTTAAACTATAAAAATAATGACATAATGTTTGTTATATCACTGTTATCAATGGGTACTGTTTAACACTAGAATTACCAAAGCCTACGAAAAAACTCGCAAATCCGGCCCACCTTACATCCCTTCGCACCACTCCATCAGCATCTTTTGTCTTGTAAATGTGCCAATCGAGATAAGCAGCAAGCAGCCTACTATTCCATCCCCCCACCGCCACAGAACGGGAACAAAGTTCTCCCACTTCCATCCTTCATTATCTGGGAGTGAAGTGCTGGAGTTTTAGAATGGAAATATTAGATTGTTATGTGGAACACATGCATTTCATTTGTATTCCGTTTCTGCAATAATCTGTAAACACTTCGTTAAAACAGAAAAGTTTTTCATATTTTAGTAATGAATGACAAAATGTAGACATAAACTATATAATGTGTGAAGCCTGAAGTGCAAAGATCAAATAAACACTTTCACAAAAGGTTCAAGGATGATACAACAGTTTCCGTGGCGCAGCGGTAAGATTTGCTGATTTGTAATCAAGAGTCTCCCGGTTCGATCCTAACTGCCTCGTATATTTACCGTTTTGAGTAGTGAGCTGCTCTTATTGTTAATACTGTATTATACAATAAACACATTTGATTTGCGTCTGTAAAAGCCGCTGTAAATTTATAGTACTTGTAAAAGTTAGCGTTTTTTTTTTTTTTCCACTTTTATTTTCTCAGTCAACGATCACGATACAGACTACGCCCCCCAGGGATCTGACGCCGTTAGTTTTTTTTCCGATCTTGCCAAGTCTCCACATTTTGGTGCATGGTGCTGTTTCTTTTGTACTCCAGGACATGCAGAGGAAAGAATAGTACAGAGAAGTCAGTTCCGCGCTATATGCAATCATCAAAATCAAATGTTAACAGTTCACACACACCCAATGACCGTCCTTTATACATTTACGACATGTGTAGCTGTTGCAGTGTGCACACCTCTCTCTATGCTGTGGTTCCTATTACATTGAAGGGGCTTCTGACACTGACTCAGTTGTACTTATTTTAACATGGCTGTACATATTTGTTTGTAATTATGAATGAATAATGTTTAATGTGTTAATTTGTAATACTTTTTGTTATAAGTTTGTTTATTCCAACTGTATGCATTATGGAAGTTTTACAATGTGACAATCTAACATATGTTTCAGTACCCCTCAACCCCATCCTCTCCCAAAACACATAGCTAATTAATAATAAAAAGGCCCTCCATGTTAAACAACCTTTTATTTACTAAAACAAAAGGACTTTCATACAGATGCAGGCAGAATCCCAGCAGACATACTGTATTTTAGAGTAACATTAATAAAATCTTTCCAGATTTCAAGGAGGCAGTACACTATTCTAAACAGTGATTTTTTTCCTAGTTTTTCATAATATCAGATAGCCTTTTCCTATTGACTTATGTAGGGCATGTTAAAATTCTTCTAGTTGAGCAAAATTAGTCAAAGTGCTACCAATGTAGTGAAAGGAATAATGGTCAGTTTATCACCAGATACTCTAAACATGTATGAAATAACTCTAAAGATGGCTGCAAGAGAATGTTGAGTGCTCATAAATCCTACATTATCTGATATCTAATGACGAAATATATTCCTGATTGAGGCTGGAGCTACCTGGCATTGTTTACAGGGTCTGATCCCTGATGTATTTTATATGGTTTAATTTGGAGAGGTGTGTCTGGTGCACGATTTTCTGCTGACTTATAACATGTTGTGCACAAATTCAAGAAGAATGAATGTTGTGAAATATAAAATTCCATTCCTTGATGAGATATTGATAGAGAGGTCTCTTTATCAACATTATAGAAGGTGGTCTACCAGTGAGGACTATGATAATATTTGATGAAAGTTCAGAAATACTGCCAATATTCTTCTCCTTACTGGTTAAAATATTTTAGTGTTGGTGGTGGGTTAGGGAAGTGTGGCAAAGTATTTTTTCTCCTTTGGAATCATAACCACAATCACTAAAGTTGTCTGTTTGTGGTATCAGAATTCAAGCTAAACCTATGTGGAAATATGTAAATGTACCAAAGCCAGAGTATATACTGTATGTCTGTACAACAATAAAAAGCATAAATTATATTATTTATTAATTATTGATTGCTTTTCACTATACACATGTTGCATTTTCATGTACTGTATATTGATGTGCTAGATACAATGTTTATTCTTACTGTATGTCTTTTCTCTTTGCTAGGTTACAAGCAGCACAGATACCATGCCCAGAACCTATCATATTAAGAAGTCATGTTCTTGTGATGTCCTTTATTGGCAAGAATGACATGTAAGATTTTCTTTACTCGCTCAGAGCATTTATGCATCCGAACAAATCTACACCTTTGTAGTTAACCTAACTTCCACTAGATGGTACCATATACTGCTATAGATGTCAGTGCAGAAAATGTCATCATCTCTTTAGACTCTGAATCTCTAGATTAATTCAATGCAATATATACTCACATTATTTTGATATATCCAAAATACAGATATTCATTTTAAGTGAAAAATATAATAAATGTTGCTGAAGTGTTTTTAAAATTCTTATGAACTGTCAATTCTATTCATATATCTATTTTTTGAAAAACTCACTATACTGGCAGCATCAGGAACAAATCAGGAACTTTGTTTATCATACGTTCCAGGGCTTCATTCATACCAGGCCAATTGAGGGTTGCTGATTTCAGAGAAATTTAAAAATCATTAACTCTTTGTCCTAAATGTCACTAAGTCCATAGGAAGATTTTAAGTAGGTTTACATTAAATTCCTTGCAAAAGTTTAGACATCCCTGGTCAAATTATATATTTTATTGACATTTGAAGTAAAAAAAATAATAAATAGAAGTTCAACGGCAAATAAACTAAAACCATGGCATTTATATGAATTTTTTTATGTACAGTTATGATAATATGTGCACCATGTCATAGTAAATGCCATAAATATTACATAATTTCCAATATAAGGAAACCCGAGGGTGATCGCTTGATATGGTTGAAAGCAAACTTGGTATTTTTTGTCCTTTTGTTTTTTCCCATGTCTTTTCTTTTGGAGTGGGAAGTTGTATACTAAGCAGAGACTTATGGGGTAGTCTGTGCAGCTCATTGGGAAATAATACTTTGTAACATGTTTGCTTCAGCAAGTCTTAACTAATCTGTATTCTATTATGGGAGGCTAGAAGGAGAAACTATGTCATTTTGAGTAGCCTATAATTTTATTTTCTTTTACAAGAGGTTTTTGTAACATAGCTTGAGTTTAGTTAAAATGTGACTTGGTCTAGAAACATTTTCCAAATAATTTGTTCATCAGTCTTTGATTATGTGATGATGTGATGTTTTAAAGTTAGGAAAGCCTTAATTAAGAATGCCAAACTCGTCTATTCATAAGCCCACATTCTTGTACATTACCGATCTTGTGCGTGTGTGTGTTTTTCTTTTTTTTTTTTTTTTTTTTTTTTTTTTTTTTTAAGATTGCTAGGCAGCAGCTTATTGTTGGGAGAAGGTTTGAGACAACTTTGCATCACCTGGGGTTTCTGAATGATGACTGTGAACAAGCCATAGCAATAATGAGCTAATTAAGGTCTGAGACCTTGGTAAAAGTGATTTGAGACCACAAATATCTTGGGGTACCCAAACTTTTGCATGGTGCTCATTCCCTTTTTTCACTTTACATTTGTACAAAACGAAAACAATACACTAATCTTGTATTAAAAGCTGAAAAGGAAATGTGTCATCTTTAACTTTATGCCTTTTGCTAATCGGTTCATCTTCTTCTCACTTAACTATTCACAGTAACAGACATTTTAAGCAAGGGTGTCCAAACTTTTTCATGCCACTGTAGTTAATGGCTTATTTGTTCATCAGCTTCTGATGCATTTACCATTTTAAAATAATTAATTACAGCTTTTGTTTTGTTTTCTTGACTAAATTACCAACTTTAAGAAATGTTTAATTATTTTAATGTAAATTAATTGTAGTTTTATTAATACTTTTACATTATAATGTAATTGGATTTGTAAACAACAGCAATGCTTGGTTGTTCAACAATTTACTCAGGTTGTCTTTTAGTTTTGGTCAGCTGCAATGTTATTTTTTGTTATACATTTACTTATTACCCTATTGAGGAACTGAACTGAGGTAATATAATGTAGTAAATAAAAGAATAATTTGTACCATTTCATATTTTAATCATAATTATTCTTTAATTATAATGTCTCTAAAAATTAAAACCATTTGATAGCATCCAGCTTTAGCATTTACTGAAGTAAGGTTGATAGTAGATGTAACAATTCTAACAGCCTAATCAATTATTCTATACTTTTTATCCTCAATAGAAAAAGCTTGCTAAAACTTAATATTTGATACTGTCTTAAGTATCAGAATAAATGGTAGTTTATTTATTTTTTCATGTGTTGTGACAAGTGAAAATGTACATCTCAGTAATCATACCTTAAAATTTCAATGACTTATTTGGTGACTTCTGAAACTCTATTTCTTCCAGGCCTGCTCCATTAATGAAGAACGCACAGTTAACTGAATCTAAAGCACGAGAGCTCTATCTTCAAATCATTCAGTATATGAGAAGAATGTATCAGGATGCAAAGTTGGTCCATGCTGATCTCAGTGAGTTTAACATGTTGTAAGTAATGTTTGGATTCTTTTCATATTTTGTAAAGGTAGGAGAGGTGACCGACACATTTTGAGGGTGATTACTGCATGCACTGTGTGTGCTGCTACTGCACTGTGGTAGGTGAAACAAGATCTAAGACTGTAAACTAGCAGTATTACCAGTTTCTGTTTAGTCCTTTCGTTTTTGAGTTGTCATACTAAAGATTTTAACCCTTACTTTGCAGTCATGGCTACAAGTAATGTTTCTTGGACTGATGCCTCTGCAGTAAGCACATTGCAACAAATTAGAGAAACATCACTAGAACCATCCCTACTTCACCTCTTCTGATGTCTGGCATTTTTCATATGAGAATGGGGCAAAAGAATACAGCCCTTGGCTTAAAAGAAATGTCAAAAATTAAAAATTCTTCTGCCGCATATCTTTGAGATGTTTTTGGAGTACTGACCCAAGTATGTAGAGGGTAATTTGAAAAGGGCCTCTTTATTTAGCTCTTATATGTTTCCCCTACAAATGTTATATTATCAGGATATTTACAAATTTAATCCTTTAGAGAATCAGTTTTTTTTTTTTTTTGGAGATTTTGCTGTGATAATTAAAAACAGACCCTATTAAAAGGGTTTTGAAAATTTCAGTGTTAACTAATTATGATATATGTCCCACAAGTACAACAGATTTATTTGATTGCTTTTGACCCTATTCATATTTAAAATTCAAATCAGATCTACAATGCATTTTACTATCATATCTTGTAAAATGAATGCTCCAACAACATAATCTTTTGCTGCTCCTTTCCTCCTGATGTAAGGTAAACAGACCATCAAGTAAGTGTTTTACAAGATGCAGTTAACACCAAAAAAAGTTAGTTGGCCATAATTTTGTGCATCTAGTGTTGGTAGCTTCCTAATTTTGAAAATAGGCAAAGCTTTTCTTCTGGGATCACCATGTTAACTCAATTATTTGCAAACTACGCCCATTTTTTGTTCGCACTCTTGGAGTCTTGTACTTAACATAATTTCTTTCTGTTAGTGTCACATCTCGGCTACTGTTAAAAATTCAATTCTGTTATGAATGGAACACTACCACAGCTTTGACTCTTCTGATACATACATATTTGGCATTCTGTTGTTCTTCTGTTTGGCTTGATCATTGTAGTTATCTTTTCAGTTGTCTGCTTGCATTGAGTATTAATAGATCAGTATGAAAATACTGCCAATTCAGAAATGAGAAGTCGAGCAAAATGACACCTTTTATTGGCTAACTAAAGAATATTACCGTAATCAAGCTTTCGAGGCAACTCCAGCCCCTTCTTCAGGCAAGATGTAATCAGATGCCAATTCAGAAGTAATTTATATTAGTCCACTGAATTCATTACTCCTTTACTGAATTGACTACACTGGCATCTTGCTATACTCTGAACCATCTTCAAACCTCTGCTAATGATTTTCAAATCTGTAAATGATAACACTCCAAACTACCTGATATCACTGTATACATTGTTTCAACCTGACAGGACCTAGAGATGTTACAATGCTGACTTTTCTTTGTATGCCAAAGCCCCAGTTTGCTGTGCTTTGACAACATTTCCTTAGCTCTGTAGCTCATGTTCTGTGGAACACTATCTTTGTCAAACTTTCTCTCCTTATTAATGTGCACATCTCTCACAAATACTATTTTTATGTCTTGTGCAGTTTACATATCTATTTTATTTTCACATTTTTTTTCTGACTTTTTTGTATTTGCCATACTGATGCTTCATTTAATATCTGTTTTGTACTTCTTGTTTGTCTGGTTTAGGTTTCTCTTAGTATGTGATTATTTCTATGTGATTTATTCTGTATTTGATTATATTGCATTGCAGTTTGTCAAGTATTTTTATGTTGCTTTCTAAAACAGTATTATGAAGTGTTGTGTGCTCTTTGTGATAAGTGTTACATAAAATTAAGATTGATTTGTTTCTGTTATGTTTTTAAAGATATCATAATGGTGATGCTTACATTATTGATGTGTCTCAGTCTGTAGAGCATGACCACCCACATGCTTTGGAGTTTCTAAGGAAGGACTGTGCTAACATTAATGGTATGTAAACATTCATTTTAATTGGAGTTGTTGTCCTACTATGTATTTAAAACTCCATAAATAAGAACATTATAAAACACTTTCAGCCTGTGTAGTGTACAACTGTATATGTGATTTTCACTGATTTCCAGCATGCTGGAAACATTCTTTTGCACTGTGCAGATGTAAATATACTATGGTTAAAGTCACTCAAATTAAACCTATTGATTATGTCTGCATTTTATGTACATAATGTTTTTTTACAGTGATTGTTTGTTCAGTGGAATTGATTATTTGTATTAACAAGTATGTGTACCTTCAGTACATTTTGCCACTAAAGTCTCCATTGATTATACAGTACATGTCAGTGGCGGCCATTAGTATTTCAGCTCCGACACGTAAAACACATAGTAACAACATATTGGCAACATATTGCAGAAATATAAACAGCACCTTTGCTTTGATTGTCCTATATACAGTGATCCCCCGCTATATCGTGGTTCAGCTATTGCACCCCCGCTACATCACAGATTTATTAATATTATTATTATTATTTCTACTAGGGATCTTCGCTCGCCCACCCCCGTGTTTACTTTACCGGATAAACAATTTAAAGAGATTGTTATTTTCATGGGAATTGTTACATATGCATTATTTTCATTTTCACTTTAAAACTTTTGTAAAAACAATATTTGTCCTTTATTTCCTGCTCGGGGCGTGGTTAAATCTCTTTCTCACAGGACGTATAATGCTGCTTGCGTTGTGAAGGGGGGGGGGGGGTCTGAACGCACGCTAAAGAGATGCGATCGGTTCAGCTGGTGTATTGCTGCTGCTGCTGCTGGCACGCTGTGTGTTGTGCTTGTCGCGCTTCGCGTCAATTACTTAAAAGCCTGTACAGCAGCTGTCCTTTTGCCACTTCGCGTCTCTGTCGCTAGCATTCTGAAGGAGGAGGAAAGTGGTGGGGGGGGGGGATTTGGATGGGGTGTGTGAGGGCTGAACACACGCTAAGGAGAAGTGCCCGGATCAACTATTGGCTTGCTGCAGCTGCTCCTGACAAGCTTAATGTTCTGCTTGTTGTTGTTTTAAGAGCTGGGAGCACCTAAAGCTTGTCTGCCAAAAGCATTCCAACAACTGCTAGGTTAGATGTCAGTGAACTTGCTTTAAATCCGTCTCACGGGTTTTGCTTCCTAAGGTTGTAATGTTTAGTCTTGCGTGTCGTCAAGGTGTCTCTCCGAGATGATCTGGTCTCAATTGCTTCGCTCAACCCCACCGGAGGTGCGCTATACTCCTGCCACTTTGCGTCTCTCCCGTTTGTGTTGTGAAGGGGGGGAGCTGAACACATGCTATGCAGAAGTGGACGGATCAGCTACTGGCTTTGTGCTGCTTCTGCCAAGATGCCTGTTCTGCGCGTTGATCTTTTAAAAGCCTGTACAGCAGCTGTTCTTCTGTCTCACTGCCTTGTCTTGCGTGACATTAAAATGTTTTATACTAAAGAGATGTTACTCATATCCTTAGCCCAACATCCACATATCATATGTGTTTACAAAGTGTGATTTAATAAGTTTCCATGTGTTTAAAGTGTGTGGGAGGGGTATTTTGAGGCTTAAACTATAAAAAAAATTTTTTATTTATATGGTCTTTCTGTATCGCGGATTTTCACCTATCGCTGATGGGTCTGAAACGTAACTTCAGCGATAGGCAGGGGATCACTGTACCCTTATCATAATAAATAGATACCTCCACTTATCCGAAGCAGTACGTTTTTAAGCTTTCAAAATTCTGAGCATGTAGACAAAGTTCACCCAAGCACAGGTATATTTGTCTGTTTAAAATGTAATGTAATTTTCTTCAAATGTATTTCATATTTTTTTAACAAGCCCATCATCTCATTTAACAGTGACTAATGTGCCTCATACATGGAGAAGAAAATGTCCCTTTAAGAAAAGATCAAAATAAGATTATCTAGTTCACCTGCCCCCAAAATCACTCCTCATACACCATTGATCTAACTACTGTACAGAAGGCTTGGAGGATAAACAGTTCCATGTATAGACCACCAAAAGAGAAATCCTTATTAGACTATCTTGACCTATCTTGTGAGATGGAATCAATCCAAAATCCAGTTCTAATTATTGTGTGAAATTTGTTACAGTTTTATCATGTGACTCCTATAAAGTGAGATTCACAATTGACTAATGTATTATTACTGTTTCTGCTGTTCTGCTTTTTGTCTGAGAATTAGATTTATGATAGAAATATTCCAGTACCTTTCAGCTTAAAACAAGTTAGAAAATATATGCATGGTGCAACATTCAGGTGTTTTTAAGGACTGTGCAAACATTGTAGCTGTAAATTGACTGAGTTCAATAGGTAGGGTCTTAAGGAACCCTGCCACAGGGGATGTACAAACCAGTGTGTTTCTTCGTGCCGGTCCCAAGCGCGGATAAATGGGGAGGGTTATGTCAGGAAGGGCATCCGCTGTAAAATTTTGCCAAATCAATATGTGGACAACAATACTAACCCTAACCCTAATGACCACCACCAGTACTGTTAGTCAACAGGGTGCTGGCAGAAATTGGGCTACTGTTGGCCGAAGAAAGAGAAGAAGAGGGAGGAGACGTGTCCGGAGGCAGGAGGAGAGGAGGAAGGTAAAGAGAGTGGAACTGAGGGTAGGAACTTTGAATGATGGAAGTATGACTGGTAAGGGGAAAGAGTTAGCTGATATGATAGAGAGAAGGAAGGTTGGTATATATCATGCGTACAAGAGACTAAATGGAAGAGATGAATGTTGTTAGTGCATATGCCCCGTAAGTTGGGTGTGTGATGGATGAGAAAGAAGATTTTTGGAGTGAGTTGGATGAAGTGATGAACAGGGTACCCAAGGGACAAAAAGTGGTGGTTGGAGCGGATTTCAATGCACATGTTGGTGAAGGGAACAGAGGAGACGAGGAGGTGATGGGTAGGTATGGTGTCAAGGAGAGGAATGAAGAAGGTTAGAGTATAGTGGATTTTCCCAAAAGGATTGACATGGTTGTGGTGAATACGTTTTTTAAGAAGAGGGAGGAACATATGGTTACGTACAAGAGTCGAGGAAGATGCACACAGGTAGATTATATCCTGTGCAGAAGAGTCAATCTGAAGGAGATTGAAGACTGCAAAGTGGTGGCAGGGGAAAGTGTAGTTAAGCAGCATAGGATGGTGGTCTGTTGGATGATGTTAGAGATCAAGAAGAGGAAGAGAGTGAGGGCAGAGCCAAGGACCAAATGGTGGAATTTGAAAAAGGAAGACTGCAAGGTTGACTTTAGGGAGAAGGTGAGACAGGCACTGGGTTGTAGTGAAGAGTTACCAGACAGTTGGGAAACTACAGCGGATGTGGTAAGGGTGACAGCAAGAAGGGTGCTTGGCATGACATCTGGATAGAGGAAGGAGGAAAAGGAAACCTGGTGGTGGAATGGGGAAGTACAGGAGAGTATACAGAGGAGGAGGATGGCAAAGAAGAAGTGGGATAGTCAGAGAGATGCAGAAAGTAGACAAGAGTACAAGGAGATAAGGCGCAAGGTGAAGAGAGAGGTGGCGAAGGCTAAAGAAAAGGCATATGATGAGTTGTATGAGAGGTTGGACACTGAGGAAGGAGAAACAGACCTGTACCGATTGGCTAGACAGAGGGACCGAGCTGGGAAAGATGTGCAGCAGGTTAGGGTGATAAAGGATAAAGATGGAAACGTACTCACAAGTGAGGAGTATGTATTGAGCAGATGGAAAGAGTACTTTGAGAGGCTTATGAATGAAGAGAACGAGAGAGAGAAGAGGTTGGATGATGTGGAGATAGTGAATCAGGATGTGCAACGGATTAGCAAGAAGGAAGTAAGGACAGCTATGAAGAGAATGAAGAATGGAAAAGCCATTGGTCCTGATGACACACCTGTGGAAGCATGGAGGTGTTTAGGAGAGATGACTGTGGAGTTTTTAACCAGATTGTTTAATGGAATCTTGGAAAGTGAGAGGATGCCTGAGGAGTGGAGAAGAAGTGTACTAGTGCCGATATTTAAGAATAAGGAGGATTTGCAGGACTGTAGTAATTACAGGGGGATAAAATTGATGAGCCACAGCATGAAGTTATGGGAAAGAGTGGTGGAAGCTAGGTTAAGAAGTGAGGTGGTGATTAGTGAGCAGCAGTATGGTTTCATGCCAAGAAAGAGCACCACAGATGCGATGTTTGCTCTGAGGGTGTTGATAGAGAGGGCCAGAACGAGTTGCATTGCATCTTTGTGGACCTGAAGAAAGCATATGACAGGGTGCCTCAAGAGGAGTTGTGATATTGTATGAGGAAGTCGGGAGTGGCAGAGAAGTATGTAAGAATTGTACAAGTTTATGTACGAGGGAAGTGTGACTGTGGTGAGGTCTGCGGTAGGAGTGACAGATGCATTCAAGGTGGAGGTGGGATTATATCCAGGATCGGCTCTGAGCCCTTTCTTATTTGCAGTGCTGATGGACAGGTTGACAGATGAGATTAGACAGGAGTCCCCATGGACTATGATGTTTGCTGAAGACTGTGTGATCTGTAGCGATAGTAGGGAGCAGGTTGAAGAAACCCTGGAGAGGTGGAGATATGCTCTAGAGAGGAGAGGAATGAAGGTCAGTAGGAACAAGACAGAATACATGTGTGTACATGAGAGGGAGGTCAGTGGAATGTTGAGGATGCATGGAGTAGAGTTGGTGAAGGTGGATGAGTTTAAATACTTGGGATCAACAGTACAGAGTAATGGGGATTGTGGAAGAGTGGTGAAAAAGAGAGTGCACGCAGGGTGGAATGGGTGGAGAAGAGTGTCAGGAGTGATTTTTGACAGACGAATATCAGCAAGAGTGAAAGGCAAGGTCTACAGGATGGTAGTGAGACCAGCTATGTTATATGGGTTGGAGACGGTGGCACTGACCAGAAAGCAGGAGACAGAGCTGGAGGTAGCAGAGTTAAAGATGCTAAGAGGGTCAGCTCAAGTTGGATGGTTGGGAGACAAAGTCATAGAGGCGAGATTGTGTTGGTTTGGACATGTGCAGAGGAGAGATGCTGAGTATATTGGGAGAAGGATGCTAAGGATAGAGCTGCCAGCCAAGAGAAAAAGAGGAATGCCTAAGAGAAGGTTTATGGATGTGGTGAGAGAGGACATGCAGGTGATGGGTGTAACAGAACAAGATGCAGAGGACAGAAAGATATGGAAGAAGATGATCTGCTGTGGTGACCCCTAACGGGAGCAGCCAAAAGAAGAAGAAGAAGAAGAATAGGTAGAGTCTTAGGGCCTTCTCAGTTCATTTCAAGGTTACAGGGGCCAAAGACTAATTCTGCCGGATTGACCAAAAGGCTGGAAAAGGCCGTGACAGGACTATAGTTCATCACAAGGACCATGCTCGTATCACACACACATACACCCATATTAATGCATAGTGACAATTTACAATTGCTAATTAACATAACCAAAATTTTTTAAAAATAATAAAAAAAAAACTTTTGTAATGAATTTCTTCTTTGCTTGAGCTTGTTTGTTCATTGTAATTTTCATGAAATGAGACATGCAAAACTATTCAGTTATATCAAATTTTAAGGAATAGCATAAGTGTAAGGCAAACTTTATTACAATGAGTCACCATTATGGATATCAGGTGAGTGTGGCACTCTGATGGTAAATTAAAGGGTGACATGATTTTCAGTGTCTCAAACTAGACAACTTGTGCAGCATGTAGACTCATCCATAAAATCCATCACCATTTGTTTAATGCCTGCTTTATCTCATCTCCATCAGAGAGGGATAAGGGCATGAGAGGAAAAAAAATAACACTTTCACAAATTAACACATATAATTCCACACAGTGTTTGATCTGGAAACAAATAAATGGCAATACTCTCTCTATTTGTCTTGGTCCTCCTCGCACTACTGTTGAAATTAGTTTTAGTTTTAGTGAAGCTTTCCCCCTCAGGGTATTGACCACGCTATTATACGTTTAATGCATTGAAGAAGATGGGCAAGGGGAATTATTATTATTATCTATATATATAATTCACTAAGCCGCCGACAAGTAGCCACCCATGGATAGCACGCACCGACAAGTGGCCACCCATGGAAAGCACGCAAGACAGCCACGCCCACCAACTCTAAGACCATTGGATATGACGACAACTCGCAGAGCCACGCCCACCAACTCGGAAGCAGCAACTCACAACACCGGGCGTCATTCACGTTTGTCTCTGCTAGACTCCACATACACCTCTGAGCCACGTTGACTTTTCATTAGTCAGCCTCAGTGGAACCTCGGTTCACACAGAGGCAGCGCAAGAGAGAGCCGCGCACACACACAGGCAGCGCCAGAGAGAGACAGAGGCACACACAGGCAGCGCGAGAGAGAGAGCCACGCACACACACAGGCAGTGCGAGAGAGAGCGCCGCGCACACATACAGGCGGCGCGAGAGAGAGAGCCGCACACACACACAGGCAGTGCCAGAGAGAGACAGAGGCACACACACAGGCAGCACCAGAGAGAGACAGATGCACACACACAGGCAGCGCCAGAGAGAGACAGATGCACACACACACACACACAGGCAGCGCAAGAGAGAGCCGCGCACACACAGGCAGCGCCAGAGAGAGACAGAGGCACACACACAGGCAGCGCGAGAGAGAGCCGCGCACACACACAGGCAGCGCCAGAGAGAGACAGACGCACACACAGAGGCAGCCCGAGAGAGAGAGCCACGCACACACACAGGCAGCGCCAGAGAGAGACAGACGCACACACAGAGGCAGCCCGAGAGAGAGAGCCACGCACACACACAGGCAGCGCCAGAGAGAGAGCCGCGCACACATACAGGCAGCGCCAGAGAGAGACAAAGGCACACACACAGGCAGCGCGAGAGAGAGAGAGCCGCGCACACACACAGGCAGCGCCAGAGAGAGAGCCGCGCACACACACAGGCAGCGCCAGAGAGAGAGCCGCGCACACACACAGGCAGCACCAGAGAGAGAGCTGCGCACACACACAGGCCGTGCCAGAGAGAGAGCCGCGCACACACACAGGCCGTGCCAGAGAGAGACAGAGGCACACACACAGGCAGTGCCAGAGAGAGACAGATGCACACACACAGGCAGCCCGAGAGAGAGACCCGCACACACACAGGCAGCACGAGAGAGAGACAGACGCACACACACAGGCAGCCCGAGAGAAAGACCCGCACACACACAGGCAGCACGAGAGAGAGACAGACGCACACACACAGGCAGCGCGAGAGAGAAGGGGCTGGACTCATAAGGTAGGAAGGCAGTTAAAGAATGCACCGGTCTTGATTTTGTTTTCACTTCTGTTTACAGCGATCGGTTGGTAGTGTGCATTGTTGCAATGTTACTTTTCTTGGTGGTTTATTAAATTATGGATTTTTTCAAATGTTCATTTTTTTCCCTGTGCTTAAAACTCATTAACAAAAAAGTGTTTTTAGCCAGCGGTTGGTAGCGCTATAGTGCAAACTATTGCAGTGTTAGTTTTCTCTGTTGTTCAAGGTTTTCTCAGTGTTATTCAATGTTTTTACATTTAGTTTACTATTACACTGTGCATTCTATGGTTTAATTAACTATATTTGTGCTTAAAAACTTAAAATATATATTTACATACAGTTCGTACAGTCTGGAACTGATTAATTGTATTTACATACAGTCCTATAAGAGAAATTGCTTCGGTTTACGACCAGAGTTTTAGAACGAATTATGGTCATGAACCAAGGTTTCACTGTATTCTTTTCGGTTATGACGCACGACCGCGTCCACCATCGCAAACTGTTTTACACGCCATGGTCTTAGAGTTGGTGGGCGAGTCTCCGTGAGTTTCTCTTGCGAGCGGGCACATGACTAGGCGGTGTGTATGCTTCTAGAACGAGGGTGGATGCGGCAGGACTATCTAAGAAGAGACATGTTTGTCACGGATGTGAATCGCAGTATGCAGCGTGTAAAACAATTTGTTTGTCGCGGATTGAATCGTTGTATGTAGCGTTTAAAACAGTTTCCGAGGGGTATTCCATGGTCTTAGCAGTGTCTATACTTCGATGTGAATCGCTGTATGCAGCGTGTCAAACGCTATATTGTATGTTGCCCTCTCCAGAGTTACATCTTTTCATTCACCTACAGTTGTATCCTCAAAACCAACCCCATTTGGACTGTCTTTCAGGAAGTGTTCACCCATCAATACATAATTATGCGGCGTATGCTACGCCGCGGGTTGGCTAGTTATTATTATTACTTTATTTATTATTAATTTATAGAGCACTTTTCAAATGAAGTGCACAAAGTGCTTTCTAACGTCAGAACAAAAAAACATTACAATATTTCTTATAAAATTGAATAACCAACAAGGGAATAAAAATAACAAACCATCATAAAAACACGTTAAATAAATAAAACACATGATAAAAAGATATAAAAATAAACTAACAAGAAAGAAATGCTTGTCTATGATATGTTTATAAATGAGATTTAAATGTTGTTACAGAATTAGATGTTCTAATATCAAGGGGAAGGATGTTCCAGAGTCTGGGGGCCATAACAGAGAAGGCTCTATGCCTTTTTGTTTTTAATATAGTGGATGGAATAACAAGTAAGCACTGATCAGATGATTTAAGAGATCTGTCTGTATGATAAAAATTCAACATATCTTTAACATATGCAGGAGCCAGACCATTCAGAGCTTTATAAGTTAAAAATAGGGCCTTGAACTGGATCCTCTAACAAACTGGCAGCCAATGTAGTTAGGTTAAAATAGGGGTGATATGTGCAGAGGATTTAGACCTTTTGAGGAGTCTTGCAACAGCATTTTGTACCAGCTGCAGCCTAGACAGCAGGTTTTAACAAGGGCTGAGAACAAGAAGTTACAATAATCGAGCAGTGAAGAAATAAAACACAAATTAATTTCTCAGTGTCCCTGAAACTCAGTATGGGCCTGACTTAGCAGTGATCCGTAAATGATTTAAAAAAAAGACAGTTTTTTAACATTAAACTTAAAAGTTTAACCTAGAGAAGAATAAAACAGTAGGTTTCTGGCCACAGTATTAAAGTTTAAAGCTAGGAACTCTTGTAGACTTATTTTTTCTTTTCTATTTCATTAATTTTCTTACCTAATATTTTTAGTTTTTTCTTTTCTTGTAACTTTCTGGTAAAGAACTTTGAGCTAGATTGTTTGTATGAAAATGTGCTATATTAATTAATAAACAAATAATTAAATAAATGTTGTTGGTCACTCTAGTAAAATAAAATGGCAGTGAAAGGGTGAATCTTTAGAATTTGGAGATAATGCAGCTGTAAGGTTGGTTTAGAGTAAGGTAAATACTGAGTAAATGTTTATTTGCTCTCTGTACAATGGCTTGCACAGGGTATTTCATTCATATCTAATAAACCTTTTCTCCTTTGCTTCCATTTTATATACAGTTAGGAAGATCAGTTAATTTACCTGTTATGTATGATTTAATGTGTCAGGGAGTATGAAGGTGATACACTGATTCTTTTCTGCGCTTAAGATGCTTGAAAGACTTCTTAAAGAAGTAACGACTTGCTGATACAGAGATTTCCCAACACTCCAAGCTGGATTTGCAGATAATTAATTGCCGTCCCGTGCATGATCAAGCAACAAGTGACAGTATCTTTCTACCATGCATGCATGCATTCTTCTGATGTTTCATTAACTTGTATTGAGGATCTGATTGCCACCACTATTGGTGGGGGTGAAAAAGAAAAAGCATACAGAATATACAAGCTGGTGTAACTGCTGTCAAGGTAAAATTGAAATAGTAACTTGTAATTGAAGTCACAGAGAACATTTCTCCATTTTAAGGTAGACAAGTTCACAAATTCACCAGTGCTTTTCAATGGGATATTTTTAGTTTTAATTTGTTCATGGTATCTCATTGAAAATGAAACTGTCTTGACAATTTCCCTTGAAGAATCTGTTTGCCTGTATTTCAACAAAATTGGTTTACAGGGGGGCCTGATTTGTTTCATGCAGACAGGCAGACAAGACTATCGCAATAGGTACTGTACATCACGTATTACATGTGAATGCCCCTAACAAGATTACAATTTCACAGTTTTCCATAAACAGTGATACTGTAAAGAAAATTGTGATAAAACTATAGGTTAGAAGAGCATAAATAAACTACAAGTGTCAATGGATTGAATCTGCTTTTGTTTTTTTTGTACAGATTTTTTCTTGAAGTGGCAAGTAGCTGTGATGACTGTACGTGAGCTCTTTGAGTTTGTAACAGACCCTTCAATTACAAATGAGAACATTGATGATTACCTAGAAAAGGTGAGAAATGTAGAAAGAGTAACATTTTGCATGTTTCATTTTCCCACATGAAGGCTGAAGAGAATCAAATTTATTAATAGAAAATGAAGTCCAGAAGTGTCTAAAATACCAGCAGTTAGCTACATTAGACTGCTTAGATACTAGAGTAAATGTAACTAAATTATTTGAAATGTTGTTTTGGTTGGTGCTGTTTTCAGTTAAATGAATTAGTTATTTTCACATGCAGACCTTGTTAATCACCTTGTGTGGTTTGTATTTTTTTCGTGATGTCTAGGCAATGGAAATTGCTTCTTCTAGAACTGCAGAAGAAAGGTCGAATCAAGATAAAGTAGATGAAGAGGTGAGTTTTTATTATTGTCATAACTGACCTTTTCCAAGATTAATCTTTTCTTGTACCTGTTCTTATCTGTTATTTACTTAATTGCACAACGGTCTAGATCAGTCTTTCTCAAAGTGGGCGATAACGCTCCCTTGTGGGCGCTGGAGGCCTACAGGGGGGGCGTTAAAGGGCCCAGAGAAAATTGGGGGGTGTTGAAGCGGTTTAGGGGGGCGATGGCTGATTTGTGTTTTTTTTCTAATATTTTAAAATTGTAAACTAAAATCAAAACCTACCTACTATACTACATCGATTATTTTGTTCTTATTCCTGTCCTGTTTGATTGTATAAATATAAATAATTTATCATGGCTTTCGTAGGTAGCCCATGAGCAATCAAGTTTTAACAAGTTTTTATTAAACAACGCGATTTGTGCAATCCTGTATCAAGCGGCTGGATCATCGATACTTGTTCTAACTGATTCCGGTCATTTTTATCGAAAATCAAAAATATAGAAAATAAAAAATATCGAATTAAAAAATGTTAAAATTTTCGTATAAGTAAAAAATTAATCTTAGCCCTAGCCTTAACCCCTAAACCAATTTTTTATTTATACTAAAATTTCGACATTTTTTAATTCGATATTTTTTATTTTCTAGATTTTTTATTTTCGCTAAAAATGACGGTTACTGTTCTAACTTGCTCAGTACGAATTCCGTCGAATAAGGTAAACGAGTTTGTGCATGTTTGTCTTATTCCTGTTGGAGCGTGCTGTATTTTAATCCTATATAAGAGTACGTAATACTTCTTTTATTTTCATTAGCGTTTTTGTGCGCAATCGTTAGAAAGTTTTTTAAGCTCAATACTTTACTCACATATTTGTAAAGACAAAACCATGTCGGAAGCAAAAAAGAAGAGACGGCAATACAGTGCGGAATATATTAAATACGGATTTGTTGAAAATCCCACAAATCCATCTTCGCCTATGTGCCTTCTTTGTCAAAAAACATTTTCGAATGAAGCGATGAAGCCTTCTAGGCTACAAGATCATTTGAATAAAATGCATCCAGATAAGAAAAAAAAAATGTGGCCTATTTTCAAGACCTGGAAAAGAAGTACATAGCTCAGCCAACTGTATCAAAACTTTTTTCAGCGGCTTCTAAGCAAGACGATGACGGACTTCGAGCCTCGTACAATATCTCTTTGTTAATTGCTCAAACAGGCAAACCACACACTATTGGAGAAGAGTTAATTTTACCGGCAATAAAAGAAGTAATAACTACTGTGCTCCATAAACCAGCGGCAGATGTTATTCGAAAAATTCCTTTGAGCAATAGTTCTGTGCAAAGACGAATTGATGAAATGGCTGAAAATATTGAAGACTCATTGTGCAATCATCTGAAGACTAGTCAATTCTCAATTCAGTTGGATGAGTCCACTTTACCAACTAACGAAGCACTATTGTTGTCATACATGAGATTTATTAAAGATGAGAAAATATGTCAAGAACTATTATTTGCTAGAAATTTAGAGACAGATACAACCGGAGAAACCATATTTAATACACTGGAAAAGTTTTGTGATGAGAAAGAAATTCCCTTGAAGAATATTATATCAGCTGCTACGGATGGCGCTCCGGCTATGACAGGGCGTCACAAAGGCTTCATAGCGTACTTAAAAAATAAAATTCCAGATGTGCTCGCTGTTCATTGCGTCATTCATCGACAACATTTGGTTGCGAGAAATTTGAGTGAACGGCTGTTTCAATCACTGCAACATGTCATCAAAGCAGTCGATAAAATCCGAAAGAGCTCTTTAAATGACAGATTATTTAATCAGCTTTGTGTTGTTAATGATGAAGATTTCAACCGATTGCTGTTTTACACAGAAGTGTGTTGGCTATCAAGAGGTACTTGTCTGACTCGATTTTATAATCTGTTTGACTCTGTGATAGAGTTCTTGGAAAACAAAGACACAGAATTGTGCAACAACCTCATCACATCAAAGAATGATATTATGTACTTGACAGACCTGTATAAATTGTTTAATGATATCAATCTCCAACTTCAAGGTGACGACTTGAACTTGATTAAAACAAAAAATATCGTTGCTGCTTTCGTAGCCAAACTGCTCTTACACAAGAAAAACATCGGCAGATGTGAGTTTCACAATTTCCCTAATTTATCAACAGTACCCTTCATCAACAATGACTTGCTTGTTTACTGCCAACATTTGGAGAACCTCCACAGTGATTTCAAAGAATGGTTCCAGGACATTTTAAAATTGGAAATACCGGACTGGGTGTTGGATCCTTTTTCAAATGTCAACACAGCAGGATCATTCCAGCTTGAGGAAGAACTTATAGAACTGACAACGAACGAGGAAATAAAAGTCAAATTCAAAAATGGCTACCAAGAATTTTGGCTACAAAAGCCAATCCCACAATTGTACCCTGGATTGTGGTCGATTGTTCAACGATTTTTGGTAGCATTCCCATCGTCATATTTGTGTGAACGTGGATTTAGTGCTGTGGCAACGCTGCTAACTAAAAAGAGGAATCGTTTGCATGTTACCGAACGCAGTGACTTAAGGCTGTTTTTGAGTAAATTCGAACCTGATATTAACAAACTTGTTAAAAATCATCAGATTCGTCCTTCATATTAGATAAGTTTTAAAATTTTAATTGAAATGTTTGTTTTAATTTGAATAAAAGTCTTTTTAAATATTATAAAGTTGCGTTTTTATTGCTCCCGTTAGTTAGAAAGTCTCATTTAAAATGTAAGTTTGAACTCAGAAACAGGATAAGACACATATGGCACGCTATAATTAAAGTAATGATTGCGTTTGTGATTTTTAAGATGTGGTAAAGTTAAAAATTTTGGGGGGCACTAGAAAATAATTGATTCTCAAAGTGGGCGGTAGACAAAATAAGTTTGAGAACCTCTGGTCTAGATGAAGAAGGAAAAGCCAGGTTGGGTAAAGACGGTTTCACGGTATGACAGTATTTTTTTTCCCATGCATGAGTGGATGTTAACCACATTTTCCACTGCAATTAGTACAGTAGACTGGCTAAGAATAACCTATTCCACTGTCATGAGAATTGTACATTGTACAAAAAAACATTTTAATGTGCACACAAATATTAATACAGGTTTGCAAGGCCCCATAAAGTGATAGTTTTCAAGGGGGTGGCACTAATGAAGAGAAGGAATCACATTCCATGACAGTTGCAGTCAAAATATAGAACCTTTTTATTGAACAAATTTTGCAAACAACTTAAACTATAATTTTGACAACATATTTTCAACCATCCAAAGAGGCATTTAGACTTAGTAAAATATCCAGAGGTGCTTGTCAAAAGTTGTTTTGCACTAAACATGTCTTAGAAAAGGAATAAATAGTAAATATTTTTTGTAAACCAACTACACTTTCTGTTAATGTTAACAGTCTCTGTCCACTGACACATTAAAGTGACTTTTTAAACAACTTTACCATCATTAAACTGCATAATCCATCCATCCATTTTCCAACCCGCTGAATCCAAACACAGGGTCACGGGGGTCTGCTGGAGCCAATCCCAGCCAACACAGGGCACAAGGCAGGAACCAATCCCGGGCAGGGTGCCAACCCACCGCAGGACACACACAAACACACCCACACACCAAGCACACACTAGGGCTAATTTAGAATCGCCAATCCACCTAACCTGCATGTCTTTGGACTGTGGGAGGAAACCGGAGCACCCGGAGGAAACCCACGCAGACACGGGGAGAACATGCAAACTCCACGCAGGGAGGACCCAGGAAGCGAACCCAGGTCCCCAGATCTCCCAACTGCGAGGCAGCAGCGCTACCCACTGCGCCACCGTGCCACCCGTTAAACTGCATAATATTTAAACTAATAAATGATAACAATAAAATAAATAGTGCAACTTCCAGTAATAATACTATTACTTCAAGACTTCAAGCCCAGGTGCATTACACAGTATTCACCAAATAAAAATAAAATAAAACAAGTTCAACTTGGTGATGACATCTTTACCAACTGAACCATCATTAAAGCAAACTACATTAATATGGACCCTGCTTCAAGCTAAGCTATATACATAAATAATAAAACTGCAACTTGCATTTTTAATGCTATTTGTGGTATAGCCCTAAGGAAGTTTATTAGGGCCATGGTGAAGATAAAAAACAACAGACACAGTGAAGAAAAAAAAAAACTATATGTCGAGAATAAAGTCAACTTGTTGACTTTATTCTCAACATTTCCACTTTAATCGCGATGCTTACAGTATGTCAAGATTAAAGTCGACATTTCCACTTTATTCTCGCCATTTATGTCGAGATTAAAGTTGACATTTCCACTTTATTTTCATAGTTTATTTTGTCATTAAAGTAGAATGTTGTAAACTAAACATCATCCTAAAATCAATGTTTAAATTACTAGATTTTCTCAAACCCCGTCATAACTGATGTAACACATTAAATGCTTTGTGTTAAGTGTTCCCCGACCCAGTTGTTAATCGCTACGCGCTTCTTAATCTAACTTCCTTTGCACTAAGAGGAGGCGCAGGCAGCGATCGCAGCACAGAATACATTCACTTTATGATATTCCTGCCCTCTGAAAATTTAGAATGCTAAGATAAATACTTGATATCATTTTCATGATGAAATGCATTAAAGCAGATATTAAAAATGCACGGTAGTGTGGCGGTAGTGCTACTTCCTCGCAGTAAGGGGTCCTCAGGTGTGCTTTCAATGTAGAGAACTTTATGGCAGGTGTGACGAGGCTCCAAAAACTGAATGTATGAATGGGTATCGCACAGGTTTAACTTAAATATTGTGTAAATGTTGGGTTTGTGATCTGGTGGTCGGAGACATGAACACAGAATTCAATAGATGTTCTTCTGAGCGGGCTTTCTTTATTGCATGCGTACTGTCTCTGTCTGACGTACCAAATCCCCCCAGTTCCTGTCCGTCCTTTTTCTTTCTCTACTTAACCAATCACCACACGATAAACGTCTTTGTGAAATTAAAACTAGTTATAAACTTAGACCACGGAGTGTTCAGAACTTTAAAAAATTCTTCATTATACATGTTTAATTATGCCATCTATTCAAGGTTGCGCCCATCCCAGCCTGCATCGTGTGCGAGGCATTAGCAAATCCTGAACAGGGCGCCAGCACATCGCAGGGTGAATACAAGCAATACATACACTTGGGTCAATATGGCATAACAAAACCCCACATCCTACATGACTTTGAAGCACGCCGAGTAAACCCACCAGAAAAACATGCAAATTCAAAGCAGGGAACACCTAGGACCCCATTGCTGCGAGCCACAGTGCAACCTCCACGCCACTGTGCCCCCACATGATTAATACATGCTTTAATGCATTTCATCATGAAAATGATAGCAAGTGTATATCTTAGCATTCTTAATGTTCAGGGAGAAGGAATATCATGAAATTAATGTATTCTATGTGGTGATCGCTGCCTGCGCCACCTCTTAGTTCAAGAGGAAGTCAGTTTAAGAAGCACGTAGCGATTAACATGGCTCAGGGAACACTTAAAACAAAGCATTTAATGTGTTACATAACTTATGATGGGGTTTGAGAAAATCTAGTAAATTAAATATCCATTTTAAGATGAAGTTTAGCTAACGATGTTCTACTTTAATGACAAATTACGAGAATAAAGTCAACATGTCGACTTTAATCTCGACATAAACGGCAAGAATAAAGTAGAAATGTCGAGAATAAAGTCAATATGTCGACTTTATTCTCATCATAAACGTCGAGATTAAAGTCAACATGTCATCACACTATTACACAGTACCCAGTTACATTACACAGTATTGAAAAATATAAAACAAGTACAACTTGGCTTGCGGTATTATACAGTAGTATAGAAACAGTATTCACACATTTGAACATAATGGTCCACATCTGACCTTTTAAAACTAAAGCATCTCCAGACAACAGACACGGCTCCTTTTTTCGGCAAAAGTTCTTCTGTGTCATCATGTTCAACTTTATTATCTGCTACAGCTTCAGTTTCGGAATGTTCTCTGTCCATTTTCACCGTTCAATACCTCCACTAACGCATGTACTCCTTGCATGCGTGTTTAGCGGTGCAGCAGTGAAAAAGGTCCCTCCTTAATACTAGAATTACCAGAGCCTACGAAAAAACTTGTAGATCCGTCCCAACTTAAATCACTTATTAAATCCGTTCGCACTTCTCCGCCAGCGTCTTTTGTCCTCTAAATGTGCCGATAAAGACAAGCTGCAAGCAGCCGGCTATTCCATCCCTCCACCCACTTAGAACATGCACGAACTTCTCCCAGCTCATGCCTTGAGTGATTATCTGGGAGTGAAGTGGAGTTTTAGAGTGGAAATAATAGATCGTTATTTGGAACACACACATTTCATGTGTGTTCCGTTTCTACTGTGTAAACACATTTTTAAAACAGAAACTTTTTTCATATTCTAGTAGTAAATGACAAAATGTAGGCATAAACTATATAATGTATGAAGCCTGAAGTCCAAATATCAAAGAAACACAAAAGGTACAAATATAACAGAACAAGTGCGCTTTTATTCAAAATTATAACTGCCGTGGCACAACAGTATCAGCTGCTGACTGGGAATCAAAAGGTCACGAGTTCAATCCCACACGACTCCGTTTTGAGAAGTGAACTGCTCTTATTTTTACTATTTTAGAATAAAAACATACATTTGATTTCAGTCTGTAACAGCCGGTGTAATTTATGATACTTGTAAAGGTTAGCTTTGTTTTTTTTTATTTTATTCAGTTTCATTCTTTTCATTCTACCCTACCCCCCTCCCCATCTGACACTGCTGTTTTCACATAAAGATGCACTATAGCTCAAATGTTATTTATTTGGACCACATAAAGACGCGCTATAGCTCAAATGTTATTTATTTAGCCAACGCTACACTTCCAGATCTAAACACTAGCGTGGTATATTTGCCCAAAAAAGTCTTAACTGCATTCTCGTACCATTGCTCGCATACTAAAGTGTCAGCAGGTATTTTTTGTGACATTACACGTGTAATTTGTGAGCATGCCCTTCACGATCAAACAGAGGAAGCTCTGCAGTTCACTTGTGACTTTATGCTGTAGATCTGGCTGTTACATACAAAGGACGGTGCATGCGCCCAAAACATTAACATTTATATGTTACTTACATAATAGCCAGATCTAATGTTATTTACCTATTTACCTTGAGTTATTTACTTACATGACGAGGGCTCTACATCGGATCAAGAATGTACTTTAGCCATCGCTGTACTTTGTATATGTACATAGGAAGCTCTGCACTCAAGACTTTACGCTGTAGGAAGTAAGTAAATAAATAAAGGTAAATAGGTAAATTGAATGTTATTTACCTTGAGTTATTCACTTACATGACGACGGTTCTACATCGGATCTGGCTTTTATGTAAGTAACATATAAATGTTAATGTTTTGGGCACATGCACCGTCCTTTGTATGTAAGAGCCAGATCTACAGCGTAAAGTCACGAGTGAAGAGCTTCCCATATACATATACAAAGTACAGCGATGGCAAAAGTGCATTCTTGATTTGATGTAGAATTGTCAGCATGAGTTGAGTGTACCTCTGTTATAGCGCATCTATGTGAAAACAAATGCGTGTGGGTTGGAGTAAGTTGAGAACGTGAACGTAGCTGAGAGAATAGAAAAAAACAAAGCTAACCTTTACAAGTATCATAAATTACACTGGCTGTTACAGACTGGAATCAAATGTATGTTTTTATTCTAAAATAGTAAGAATACGAGCAGCTCAGTTCTCAAAACGGATTCGGCCGGGATCGAACCTATGAAGCTTTGATTACAAGTCAGCAGCTGATACCGTCACGCCACCGAAGTTGTCATAACAATTACGTGTCAATGTTGCTGGTAAACGCGGGTTGTTTTTCTGCAGCTATATTTTTGAATAAAAGCGCATTTGTTCTGTTATATTTGTACCTTTTGTGAAAGTGTTTCTTTGATATTTGAAATTCAGGCTTCACACATTATACTTCATGTCCGCATTTTGTCAATTATTACCAAAATATGAAAAACGTTTCTGTTTTAACGATGTGTTTACATAGATCGTTGTAGACACGGAACACACATGAAATGCATGTGTTCCAAATAACGATATGGTATTTATAAAAGGTGCCATTTTGCTTGACTTCTCACTCTATACAACTCCAAGCAACTGACACGCAGGTAAACAGATTTGAGCTGAGAAAACTGTGCGGGGTGGGGGATGTGATAGTAGGCTGCTTGCTGCTTATCAACATATTTACAGGACAAAAGACGGTAATTGGAGAAGTGTGAAGCGATTTAAGGTGGGAAGGATCTACGAGTTTTTTCGTAGGCTCTGGTAATTCTAGTGTTAAACAGTTTCCCACTACGCCACATTCCAAACGTTGTTTAGGCTATTTAAACCAGTGTTGTGGTATAAGAAAAATCCATATCATAATAAAAATAAAAAGTGGTTTTTGGTATGAACCGGTATACCGCCCAGCACTAATCATAAGTTTGGGTTTATTTTTCCCTGAAATTTGATTTATAGTTGATCCATTCATGTCTTGTACCCATAAGAAATTGGCTTCATTCTTTTCCCTGATGCAACAATTGTTAAGCTGAGAATGATCAAAATTACGAGTTTCAGAAATGGGTGGCAATTTGAAACATTTGGTGTTCACCCTGCATTTACTTGTCCTAGTTAGGCTTGTATTACCAGGTATCATTTCTCAAGTAGTTGTCTCATGCAACTTCTGGAAATTCACAGGATCCTCCAGACAAACCCAAAAATATTACTGTAGTGTGGTATTTTTCAACCTTTCCTGTGTCATGACCCACCTGGGTTGTCCTCCTTGGTGAATCGAGCACGACAATCGGAGGCGGATGGGGGATCAAGCACAATCATTGGAGTGGCAGAGTTTGTCTTGATTCTTCCCCCACTAGGTGGTGACTGGTACACCTCTCAGGGAATGCACCCATGTAGCATCGTCACAGCTTTTCTAGACCACTTTAACTAACTTCTTTCAGTTTATGGTCATAGGCAAGGATGGTACTATTGGTTGATATGCACATCAGAAGCTTTGTCCAGTTTTATCACAAGAGTCAGGCATAACTTTGGTGTGTCTGAAGCTTCTTTTCAAATTATTTTGAGACATTCTCCAGTCCTCTCTTCTGAACACAATCCCAAGGTCATTCTAACCTACAGAACAAAAGCAATTCTCTTCTTAAGGATCACCTTGATGTGAACGTGTTAATTCTTGCTCTTGACTGCATCCCACTTTGTCTGCTCCATTGTGAGTCTGGGATTACAGTCTAACAAAGCCGACTGTAAAACAGCAGAGTGGCTACACTCAAGACCTGCAGAGTGGAAGAGCTACATGCTTTGGCTGCACTGTCACATTCAGTTGATAACAATCACATGGCTGTACTGTCACAGTCTATTGATAAAAATCACAAACAGTTCAGGAGATGATGCCTCCTGTGCAGAGTCCTACACCCATTTTAAACAGAGAAATGTTAATGAAAAGTAGTCAATATCACAGACAAATATCTGTGTAAGTTCAGAGAGTTATTCCACTGTTCTGTGGTCAGAGATGAATCCACATTTCCTTGCATGATCTGAAGTTTGACTGTCAGCTGGGTGGTTTGCTGAAAAGTCAGCTCCATGTTATTCATTCATTTTTTTAAACCACCTGAGTGACTAATCACAACCAGTGCCTCCCTGGTGGGAGTGTGCAGAAGTTTGAAGAGTCCTTCAAAATGCTTCTTACTTCTCTTGAAAAATTTATCCAGTCTAGGTCAATGCTTCCCTTCCCACTATGCAATATTCTTCCAATTCTTCTTCTTTTCTTGAGCCATTGAATTGTTTACCAAGGTCTCTTTGAGACCATTCTGATAATATTGCATGGAAAGTTTCTTTAACTTTAAAGTGAAGCTATGGCAGACACTATGTACTTTTACTGTACAACACAGTTCTTTGCAGTTATTTTCACTACTGAAACCTTAACCAGAGTCCATTCAGAGTTCCTTTACTTGATTCGGAGAAACTGTTCCTCAGATTGGTGTACAACTTATCCTAAACTGAGGTGTCTACAATCATTACCAGGGTATCTTTACTATACATTTGGGTCCTATAGATCTTTCCAACAATTAATCTGAGCCATCTGAACATCAAGCGGTAATGGAACAGCACTTTTGTTTACCTAATTGTCTTGGATGTATGGATTTAAATTAGATCACATGACTACAAATTTGTTTGTTTGTTTTTTTTTAGCTCTAAGTAGTCTGATAGTAAGTAGATTTATAAGTAGCCACACTCCTGTTCAAACATGGTATGTGTTAAGGACAGTTCATATCTGAAATTTGAATCTGATACCATCTCATTCAGGTCATTCCTCCCATCTGTATATCAGATATCTATATTAATTCAAAGTATGAACACAAGCTTTCCAAGTAAAATTAATGTTTTTTCCCTGAGAAGCTCCAGCAGGTGTGCCAATAGTTTAGTTTGAATTCGTAAAGTTTTGTTGTATAAGATATTTAGACTTTGTTTTTACTTTATTAGATGCACCCACTTCATATCAAAGTGTTCAGCTATTTGTTTTCAGAACTTCCATAAATTGTTTCAGTGTAGCCTCAACAAAGTATAAAAGTACTGTACAGAGACTGGCCCTTGTTGACTCCTATGGATCTGTTAGCAATTGTATAATAACTGATGAGATAGATTTCTACTCCAAATAGCACCTTCAGTCTAATCCCATAGATGATCAGTTAGATTGAAATCTTTAAACTGGTGGGTGGGGTCAGTGCATTTAAACAAATTTATTTCGTGAACTACAACTTTCCTAGTCTGAAAAATCAGCTCCTGGATGTTTGCAAGCTGCCAGGCAGACATGCACCTGATGGGCATAATGTTTAAATACCATGTGACATTAAAATGTTACTCTTATTAAAGGGGCCAGAAGGTAACATGAAATAACACCCTTAAACAGTACACCTTTCCCACCAGCTTGTATTATATGTGCTATTTTAAAAATCATTAATGACTAGTGCCTAATCAGTTTCTTAAAACATTTGTCACTTTAGATTTTCTTTATTGAGTAGTACATTGTATGTTGAATTCCCTAATGAACATAAGCAATACGTATGTGTAAGTATCTAAATGTGTTTAAAATGGAGTCCTACCAATTATAAGGATCATGAGTTCAAGCCTTTTATTTTTTTTTCTACCTTATTTTGAAAGATATACTGTATACAGTACATACTAATCTGGTTTATTTTTAACTATATTAATCTCTCACATTCTTCAGCTCATGTTACACAGTATGTTAGAAAAATCAAAAACGTTTTATTAATGCTTCATTTTGATTAAAATGTTAACACTTTAAAAGACTTACAAATATAAGGGGACATTTTGGAAATTATTATTTCTGTCTCTTTCTGCAAAGGCATAGTTATGTTTTCTAACTTGCTTATCAACTTCATGGTTGCAGAGGCCTGAATTTTCCCCAGCATTGTTGGGCAAAAGGTAGTAAGCACCCTGGACAGGGGCACTAGTCCACTGCAGGGCAAATGTACACACACACCAACAGACATTCATATGGTATCAGTTTAGAATATGTCACCTGACACAGTGTTGCCATGCTATGTCACAACACAATAGTAAGCCAAAAATCTAATGTACTATTTTGATTATGCATTTTCTCATGTTTTATATATTGTTTCTGGAATTATGTAGGTTTTTAAAAAGGCTTACATTCCAAGAACACTGAATGAAGTGAGTAACTATGAAAGAGACTTTGACCTTCTGATGAAAGCAAAAGAGGAGGATGCAACCTTGAATGCACTAGATGACAATGTAAGTTTTGTTTTCCTCTGCATCTGTATTGAAATATTTAAAACAATCTGTAGGCCTCACCAAATTTAATGCGAGTAGTTATGAAAATAATGGTTGCAAATAAAGTTTGATGGGTGGGATTTTGTCTTACCTTAAAGAAATACTTCAACCAAAAATTATATATACAGTGGAACCTGGAGATACGAGTTTAATTCGTTCCAGCACTGAGCTCGTATAGCGAATTTCTCGTATCTAGAACAAACTTCCCCATTGAAAATAATGGAAATCCAGTTAATCCGTTCCGCACCCCAAAAAATATCAACATAAAAATCAATTTTCCTAACAAATAACACTGATAAATAATATATACTGTAGTTTACCTTTAATAAATAACACTGGTAAATAATATAACTGTAGTTTACCTTTATGAAGAGTCCTGGCTGGCTTGAGGGAGACGACAGGGAGGTGGGGAGGAGGAAACGGGTTACTGAGAGGCATCGTGGAATAATTATTTTCACGTTAAATGCAAAAAAAACAATGAAATCACAAGCGCACAAACGCGTAGATCCTCACGATACGGGAGAACAAGGAACACCGAGTGAGCTGACGGGCGGGCAGCGTCAGCTTGGGTGAATCCCCGAGTCGAGGCGGATCGGGAAACGCGTCACGCATACCCACAGCCTGGCTCGTTAACGCGAGCCAATGCTCGTATTTAGATCCGAATTTTTCGCTCATACTTTCCTCGTATCTTGAATTTCTCGTATACAGAGCTGTTCGTATCTCGAGGTTCCACTGTACATATTTTTTTATATGTTACATACCCCATGTAGTTTGTAGTGATGACCAAGAAAAAGTTTTAATTTCACATTTTTATGCAGAATAGAGACAAAAATGTTTATTATATAATAGGGTAAGTAACATATAAAAAAATATATTTTCTATGTGGAGTATTCCTTTAAGAATGCCATGTTTATCAGAAACATAATGGTGCTTACATGTCTGTATTTTCACACTTTTTACTTGAATAAATGTTTTCTGTCAATTATTTTATCCTGATCTGTGTCATGCTGAAGGTTTCATTCATATTTTATTGAGTAAGCCATTGTTAAAGAGGTATTGAATTTATATAGTTGCATTAGCTTTCAATTATCTAAAATCTAACAATGGCTTGACTGTTATTTTTGAAAATCTGAAACAGAACAGAATCAGTTTCTCTTGCTCATTTTCAAGCTTGACTAACAAAGAAGTTTAGCATTTTTTTTAAATTTCATTAAGGATTGCTGCACCCTGCTGGCCACAGTCTGAACTGAAATCAAGTCCATGTATTTATTTGTGTAAATGTTGTTTTTGTTTGAACTTTTAGAAAATCTTAGATGTACGCATCAATACATATGCAAAGTTTTTCATTAAATGGTTAGGCTTTGTTATAACAGTATTGCATAATAAAATCCATATAAAGAAATACAGGGAAAACATGGGGATTGATGGCAGGATTGAGAAAAAAACTCAAACTGTTCCAGTGTGATGCTGACACTGCACTTGGATCCAAATCCAGGTGTTTCTTTGTGTGGTGGGTGCAGCAACACACTATGAGCACATGCTCCCAACCAACTAACCAACCAAAGACATACCATTAGGATTAGGAAGGTGTGTTATAACAGTTTGATTAATAGTAATTAAAGAAGCATTTTAAGAGTGGCAAAGACTTCACTTTAACCTCCTTAGCATTATGTTTATCACCAGAAAAACAATTCAAAAACGCTGAATTTTTTTCAACAGTAAAAATAAATATTATTACATGGAATAGAAACATGTAAATACTAAAATGATAACATTAAAACAGAAAGAAAGGTACAGTATGTCTAGTGTCCACTGCTGTACTGATATAGATTTAGTACACATCCTTTGTTTGATATGTTTTGAGACACAATAGAATCATGTTTCTTTGTGCACTATTATAATATTTTTTTCTGTTGCTTGAGCATGAGATGGAAGAATGTCAGTGCTTGGACTGCATGTTTAATGGGCCCCATGTATTGTAGACTACCACAGCACAAGGCTTAGTGACACAATTGACAGTTGTTGCATTGTAAACAGTGCTTAGGAGACTCACGTCTTTCTTCTTCTTTCACTTGATTACAGTCATTTTGGGCATTTCTCTGTGTTTCAGTTATACAGTGCTGTATGCATCAGTTTGATTATCCATGTCAACATCTGGTAATCAATAGGCCTGGGTAAAAATATTGATTTTTCTGAATAATCGTTATTTTTCGTTTAAACAATTCGATATTTATTCTTAAAGTCTCAAGATCAATCTTGTGAACATCTATTCTGTTCAATTACTGTAATGCACCTGTTAAGGCTTTCAACGGAAAAAGCACTTTACTTCTTCACATAAAATGATGTGTCCCCTTTAACTGAAAGTGCATTGGTAAAGAACAACTGGGTAAGAGCAAAGCCATATGTAAGCTATGCAGCTTAGAAGTTAATTATTGTTGAAACACAGCAAATTTGAGAATTTTCTTATCCCGGTATGACTCAGAAACTTTGTCTCAGTTGACATCCAGTCGAGTAGAGCCTAAACAATCTGCACTGGAGACTGTTTAGCTGCAAGCCTCTGTTTAAGTCACCTCATGCCAAAAAAGAAAACAGATTCAATAGCAGTTTTTATCTGTAAAGATAAGACTTGCTAAAGATAAGTGATCTTACAAGGAGCTTCACCTGGCAAAGCAAGAGGGCAGTTGTTCAGAGCAGCCTGTGATACAAAGTGATTGTGTGCTCAAAGAAACTGACTTGAAGTATTTCTAAAATAGTGACATTAACATTCATTGTGGCTGATTCTTTTTATTTTATGTTCCGTTCATTCAGTGCCGCTGTCAGCAAACATCACCTGTACATCCTTGTTTCAGAAAGCTTCCCTTTTTGTCCGAGGATTGTCAGGACACATTTTCTAGACTAATTAACTTGACTGCTATAAGTGAGCAACTGAAGATATGTGTAACTTGTAAAATTATAGAAAGACACAAGTCTCCCGGCTGTATCTTTAATTTCAACTAATTCAAGATTATTTTAAATGTCCAATAGGGGAATAAATTTGGCAAATAGTTTAGTTGAAGGGTATCTGCATGGTGAATCATAGCACAAGAATAGTTTATTGAATAGCATGTATTTATTTAAGAAGCAATCTATGATTATTTTACATTTATTTATTACTATTTATAAACTAGATTCCCTTACATTGCCTTAAAACAAGGAGCCCCCAGTAATATGTGTGGACTCTATTGTAGCAATACATACTGTATGTTACTTAAGTTATGGTTTGAATGAGTGCAGTGCTGTGAAAAAGTTTTTTTTTAAAGAGCAATGATATTTTATTCCACATCTTCCGAATACAGATGTTAACTGTTCATTACTAATCAATTATTTCTTCTTAAATGTCATTTCATGCTTATGCACATGTTAGAAAGTCACTATATAGACACCCCTAAAATAAATTGTTTTTGTAATTTGTCACATTTATATTAATGTGTTCTATGCATAGTTAAGTAATTTCTAAAAAAAAATCCACCACTTCAAATATATCAGTGCATGTTAATTCAGTCAAGTTAAAATTGATATTGAATCAAACTGGGGCATTGAGAATCAGAATCGAATTGAATCGAGACATCAATTCTGATACCCAGCCCTAGTCATTACTATTGCTTGATTCAACTAATTTTTCAGTTTCAGATTGGCCTTACAGATTCTTGTTTACATGCCATTGTGTTTTGATTAACATCCCCCACGCCCACAAGTCGTGAATGAGTATTTGTGAGCAAGTTATCTTAGAGTGACAAAACACAGCATAATGTTATTTTGTCCTTAAGAGAGCAGAAGAACACTTTTCCAGGAGTTATTCTAACTTAACACTGTAAAGTGGATCCTTGCGCATCACCCCAAGTCTGACTTGGGAATAATCTATTATATAGAATTCTGAGCCCGAGTGATGCTCGGGGTTAATGCCAAGGAGGTTAATACTTGGTGACATTTTAGGTATCTATAACAGCTGTGTATTTACATAATTTTTAGCAAAACAAATTGCTTAAAAATGTTTAAACTTTTTTATGAAAATGATAAACATGTCTCATTCTTTAGATCATTTCCTGGATTTGTTTTTGAATTAGTTGTTTTCGAATTAGTTCCTAGCAACATGTGCCTGATTTTCTAGTGCATTAAGAGTACAATTTGAAGATATAAATTTTCCAAATTTGTAACTTCATGTGTATTTATATTTTGTAGAATCTACAAAGAGAAGTATTTGCAAAAATTGTAAAGCATAATCTGCTTCTGCATCTCCCAGGGAATAAATATCCAGTTTACATACATGCATGTGTGATTTGTTTTAAAAAATCATCAAAAAACATCCATCCATCCTCTTCCGCTTATCCAAGGTCGGGTCGCGGGGGCAGAGATACCCAGACTTCCCTCTCCCCGGCCACTTCCTCTAGCTCATCCGGGAGAATCCCGAGGCATTCCCAGGCCAGCCGGGAGACATATTCCCTTCAGCCGTGTCCTGGGTCTTCCCCGGGGCCTCCTCCCAGTTAGACATGCCCGGAACACCTCACCAGGGATGCGTCCAGGAGGCATCCTGATCAGATGCCCGAGCCACCTCATCTGACTCCTCTCAATGCGGAGGAGCAGTGGCTCTACTTTGATCCCCTCCCGGATGACTGAGCTTCTCACCCTATCTTTAAGGGAAAGCCCAGACACCCTGCGGAGGAAACTCATTTCAGCCGCTTGTATTCGCGATCTCGTTCTTTCGGTCACTACCCATAGCTCATGACCATAGGTGAGGGTAGGAACATAGATCGACTGGTAAATTGAGAGCTTTGCCTTATGGCTCAGCTTCTTTTTCACCATGACAGACCGATGCAGAGCCCGCATCACTGCGGATGCCGCACCGATCCGCCTGTCGATCTCACGCTCCATTCTTCCCTCACTCGTGAACAAGACCCCGAGATACTTGAACTCCTCCACTTGAGGCAGGATCTCGCTCCCAACCCTGAGAGGGCACCCCACCCTTTTCCGGATGAGGACCATGGTCTCGGATTTGGAGGTGCTGATTCCCATCCCAGCCGCTTCACACTCAGCTGCGAACCGATCCAGAGACGGCTGAAGATCACGGCCTGATGAAGCAAACAGGACAACATCATCTGCAAAAAGCCGTGACCCAATCCTGAGTCCACCAAACCGGACCCCCTCAACACCCTGGCTGCACCTAGAAATTCTGTCCATAAAAGTTATGAACAGAATTGGTGACAAAAGGCAGCCCTGGTGGAGTCCAACTCTCACTGGAATTCAAAAAACATCAATTTTAAAATATTTCTTTAAAAGTGCATTAAAACTTGGTTATCTTTTTCCAAAATGTATACATTTCAACACAATTTTTAGCTCAATGAGCAATGACTTTCTATTGATTTGTGATCCATTTTCAATGAATGCTGCTGCTGATTTTAAAAGCAGTACTAACATGTTGTATATGTTACTTTGCAGATTCTGTACCAGACCGTGACAGGGCTTAAGAAAGATTTGTCGGGAGTGCAAAGGGTAATGTAATTAATCACAGTGCCTGTTTGGTACTAGCTTTTAACCTCTCCAGGAAATATTTGACCTTGTAGGTAATGTGAACAACATTTTATGTACTAGAGAAATGGTCCTCATTAGTACTTTCTTTTTCAGTTTTTTGCTGATTGTTAATCTTTGCAAAGACAGATGATTTTTTGTTTTTTTACAAGTATTTTCTTAGTTGAAGAGTAATAATATGTAATATAAAAATATTTTTAAACTCCATTTGGTGGTGGAAGAAATTTTATGGGAGACATTAATAAATTTGCATTAGAGTACATATATATCCAAAATCAGTTTCTAATTATTCAGGTGCTTATTAGGTTGTTTTCATGAGTAAGGTTAAAAGTACTGTTTCAAAATTGTTATTATGATCACTTTAAATGCTGATCAAGATCCATTTAAAACTACAGTCTATAGACGTCATAAATTGCTAAGTTTGATTCACTTGAAATACCTAATACATTAAATCGTAAAAAATACAAAGTTTCGTTTTCCACCTGAATTATTTCTCTTTGGGATCTTCCATTATTTTGTTGATTTCCTGTGTAGCCTAGTATTTTAAGTCGATACTTTGTTTGGTTAGGTGCCTGCAATCCTGGAAGAAAGAATAAGTGGCTCTGAGAGCTCCGAGTCTGAAGAAGAAGGAAGTTTGCAGTCAGATACTGAGGAATGTGCAAAAGAGCCAAATGCTGGAGATCAAGAATTGCATCAAAATATAGACAAAAAGGTATTTTAATGAGGATAATTCCTTAGTCTATCTCATATGTGTGTATATGTACATATACAGTTAGGTCCATAAATATTTGGACAGAGACAACTTTTTTCTAATTTTGGTTCTGTACATTACCACAATGAATTTTAAATGAAACATCTCAGATGCTGTTGAAGTGCAGACTTTCAGCTTTAATTCAGTGGGGTGAACAAAACGATTGCATAAATATGTGAGGCAACTAAAGCATTTTTTAACACAATCCCTTCATTTCAGGGGCTCAAAAGTAATTGGAAAAATTAAATAACTGGAAATAGAATGTTCATTTCTAATACTTGGTTGAAAACCCTTTGCTGGCAATGACAGCCTGAAGTCTTGAACTCATGGACATCACCAGATGCTGGGTTTCCTCCTTTTTAATGCTCTGCCAGGCCTTTACTGCAGCGGCTTTCAGTTGCTGTTTGTTTGTGGGCCTTTCTGTCTGAAGTTTAGTCTTCAACAAGTGAAATGCATGCTCAATTGGGTTAAGATCAGGTGACTGACTTGGCCATTCAAGAATTTTCCACTTCTTTGTTTTAATAAACTCCTGGGTTGCTTTGGCTGTATGTTTTGGGTCATTGTCCATCTGTATCATGAAACGCCGCCCAATCAATTTGACTGCACCTCAGAATTCATTCGGCTGCTTCTGTCCTGTGTCACATCATCAATAAACACTAGTGTCCCATCATCAATAAACACTAGTGTCCCAGTGCCACTGGCAGCCATGCACGCCCAAGCCATCACACTGTCTCCACCGTGTTTTACAAATGATGTGATATGCTTTGGATAATGAGCTGTTCCATGCCTTCTCCATACTTTTTTCTTGCCATCATTCTGGTAGAGGTTGATCTTGGTTTCATCTGTCCAAAGAATGTTTTTCCAGAACTGTGCTGGCTTTTTTAGATGTTCTTTAGCAAAGTCCAATCTAGCCTTTCTATTCTTGAGGCTTATGAGTGGCTTGCACATTGCAGTGCACCCTCTGTATTTACTTTCATGCAGTCTTCTCTTTATGGTAGACTTGGACATCGATACGCCTAACCCCTGGAGAGTGTTGTTCACTTGGTTGGCTGTTGTGAAGGGGTTTCTCTTCAGCATGGAAATGATTCTGCGATCATCCACCACTGTTGCCTTCCGTGGACGTCCAGGTCTTTTTGCGTTGCTGAGTTCACCAGTGCTTGCTTTCTTTCTCAGGATGTACCAAACTGTAGATTTTGCCACTCGTAATATTGTAGCAATTTCTCGGATGAGTTTTTTCTGTTTTCGCAGCATAAGAATGGCTTCTTTCACCGGCATGGAGAGCTCCTTTGACCGCATGTTGTCTGTTCACAGCAAAATCTTCCACATGTAAGCACCACACCTCAAATCAACTCCAGGCCTTTTATCTGCTTAATTGATAATGACATAACGACGGACTTGCCCACACCTGCCCATGAAATAACCTTTGAGTCAATTGTCCAATTATTTTTGAGCCCCTGAAATGAAGGGATTGTGTTAAAAAAATGCTTTAGTTGCCTCACATTTTTATGCAATCGTTTTGTTCACCCCACTGAATTAAAGCTGAAAGTCTGCACTTCAACTGCATCTGAGTTGTTTCATTCAGAATTAATTGTGGTAATGTACAGAACCAAAATTAGAAAAAAGTTGTCTCTGTCCAAATATTTATGGACCTAACTGTATATATGGAAAATTGACTGACTCCCTCGTCAACAAAAACAGTATTTCCAAGTTAGTTAAGTCTTTGAGAGCTGAATGTTTTTTCCAAAAAACAGTTTTCTGTTAAGCACAAAAAGCAATGGTTTGACACAGAAATCAACATAAAATTTTTGTTGCTGCATGCTGTGGCCGCCAGTTCACCAGGAATGTGCAGCAGGCTGGCTGCCAGGTTCTCTTTGCGTGGTAGTGGTGGCAGCGGCGGTCATGGTCTCGGTGCATCGCAATCTTATTTGTACCTCTTGTCATTGTATGTGACGGCCCTCCCAGTGGCCACCCGGGGGTGCACCAGCTCCCCAAACACCCGACCCAACAGGCACAAGTCCAGCACAACACACATCTATTTTGGATGTGGGAAATGTTTTCCAAGTCTCCCACCTACACAGCATAGTATAAAACACAAGCACAGTCAAAAAACTGTGTCTCCCCTCTCTTGCTTCTCTTTCTCTCTCCTTTCTACTCCAGTCCTCCTCCAGTAAGCCTTGTGCTGTTACTCGTTACTCTGGCTCCCCAAATGAAGTGAGGCGATTCTTTTCAGTGCTGCACCTGGGAACACTTCAGGTAGCCCATCAGCATTATCTGGAAGTACTCACAGGTGTGGTGGAAACCCAAAGTAGGGCTCTGAAGTTCCCCCTGGCAGCCCCTACAGAACCCAACAGGGCTGTACCAAACTCCATCTCCCATGAAGCCCTGCGGGAATCCTAGGCGCTGCTACAACCTGGTTGGGCTGCCATCTAATGCTCTAAGGGAGGCAGTGTCCTGTGCACATCTGCTCCTCTGGTCCTTCCAGTATATAAGTGTCCCGGATTTCCCCTGAAAATTTCCTTTGAAGATGTCAGCTCTTTCCCATCCCTGCTTAACACTGTCTAAGCAAGATCCTCTGATATTCTTGCCCTTTGGCCACTCCAAACTCCTCCCATGCCCGAGTTTGCTTTGCTTCCACAATCACTTTTCCAGCAGTCCTCTTAGCCTGTCGATACCTCTGAAGCAAGTCAGGAGATTCCAAAGGGAGCATTTCCATGAAAGCCACCTTCTTCAGTGTCATGGATTCCCCCACCTTTGTTTCCCTATCTGGCCTACACTCCTCACTTCAAATACAACTAACCACCAAGTTGTGATCAGTTGACAGTTATGTCTCACTCTTCACCTGAATGTCCAGAACGTTTGTCTTGGCTCGAATTACACAACTACAAAGTCCATCATTGACCTTCAACCCAAAGTGTCTGGTACCAAGTACAATTATGAGTCTCCTCGTGTTTGAACGTGTTGTTTGTTATGGAAAAGCCATGACAAGCACAGAAACCCAATAACAACTCACCATTCTAGTTCATATCCGGCAGGCTGTTCCTCCCAATCATGCCCCTTCAGGTATCTTAGTCATTCCCAACATGAGCATTAAAGTCAAGCAGAAAGACTACAAAGACATGGGGTTTCAAGCACCTCACCCACCTTCTTTAAGAAGGCTGAATACCTAGAACAGCAGTTTGGTACATACACATAATACACAACAGTCAAGAGTTTTCCTCTCTGTGATTCATAGCCCTCTTGTCCATTGGAGAGAACTCCCAATTGCATAGCTCTCAACCAGGGACTTGTGTGTATACACACATGGGAACATCATAGTAGGAGAGAAACAGCCACAAGTGAAAAAGTATGGTTCCAGAACCTATGCTGTGTTTGAAGGTGAAACCAACTATATCTTTTCCATCTTCTGCACCAGCCCAGTCTCCTTCACCGATAGAGACATAATTTTCCAAGTTCCAAAAGCCAGTTTACATTGCTAAGGTTCAGTCCATCTAGGTCTTTCCTGCTGGTGCCCACCACTAAAACGGCATTACAACTGACCTTCACCATTTGTTTTGCACGTGGTTGTGGTGTTATGGGTCCACAGCTCTCCCAGCAAAGGCCGTTTTGTTTTAAATAAATAATCGCCGCGCTCGCGGCTTAGCGAGGGGGCGTGGTGACTGTAGCGAGCCGCAGGGTGATCTGTGGTGTGGGCGTTTCTCACCTAAGTGCACAGGTGAGAGACTGCCCACATCCGTGTTCGTTCCTGTGGCTAATGGGCTGTAGCTGCCATGTCCTCTCCGCATATATAGAGAAGCGCGAGCAGGTTAAGAGGAGGAAAAAGAACAAAAAAGAGAAAGGAGAAGGAAACGGGGGAGGCAGTAGGAAGCAGGAAGAAAGGCGTCAGGAAGGCTAGAAAGCTGGTGCGGATGAGCGCGCGAGCGCTCGCAGGCAGCTGTGTGGAAGCCTGTGTGTTAGGCCGACACCCAGGAGTCGTAGTAGTAGTTCACTCTGCGTAGTGGGGGTGACCAGTGAAGGGCGACTGGCTGTGTAAAGCCAAGAAGGCAGCGGGAGTCGAGAGGCTTGGAAGTAGGAGTCCCAAAGTGAGCGTCCTGGCCCTTGGGATTAAAGCCAAGTCTCGATCGGGAGAGCGGAACCGAAGCCAGGGATCGGGGAGCATCCAGATCAGTCATGTGGAGAGAAGGCCAGCTGCAGAAAGGGCGACTCTCTTGTTGCGTGGCCCAGATGGGAGAAGCAGGAGAGCTTCCCGGTAAAAGACACCGGGCTTTAGATTGGTTTTAAAGAGACTGCCTTCAGCATTTTTTTAACCTCGTTTTAAAGGAATGTTCTATTTATTGATTTTAATCGCCACGTTTGTTCGTTTGGTTTTTCATTTGCTTTTTTATGGATTATTTATTTAATGAAGATTATTGAACTTCACAGCGCTTTGTTTGAACATTTGATTGTCTTTTAATAAAAGCACTTTTGCACTTCTATCATCCCCTTGCTCAATTGTTATTGCCTCACTGTCTAGCTCATCGGTGACATTACTGACGGTGTTGGGTTCAAGGGCTCCCTAACAGCCGATGGGAGCATGGAGCCGAACCCGCATCATCACAGTGGTAAGCCCACAAGGTAGCTGCACATCACCAGTTTAGGGTGAGTCCAACCAGCAGTTCACACTCACCGGTGAACACTGGCTACAGAAGTGGTCCCAGTAACCCTATTCCAAACAGGAGTCATTGTGGACCATTCTTTGTCCGTCTTTCAGCCCAAACCTGTTTGCTAAGGAATACCCTACCAAGAGCATGAATCTTCAGATGAACTTGCTCTGAGCTTCATTAAGGTGCACAAGCCCCAACACCACATCATATTGACAGTCCAGGTTGGAGGATATATCAATATTTAGGGTTAAAACCTCCCCCACAATAGAAAAACGAAATACCCTTTGAAGGATTTGATTGAAATTTGGTAATGTTATAGAAGAAAAAAAATTGTTGGACAAAATTATATTATTAAAATAATAATTATTCTAACTTACATGCTGTTCGCTGTGCTGAAAGCATGCTTTGTGCAAATGAAATACCCAGCAGAAGTGATTAACGGGCCACACAAATACCACCACTAATCCATAGAGTGAATGACTGAGACTGGGCAGTTTCCTACATAGGAAAAAAAGAGATATGATCACATTTTGAAATGGAAATTTCAGCAAAACTCATTGTTTTTTGATGTTGACTGCCTGCACTCTTAAATACAAACAAATTCATCTTAGTTTTCTGTTCCGCTCTGTCAACCACATAGCATGATGTATTGAGCACCACAAACTGAACCCCTTGAAGTGTTCAGCACCATGTAGTACTCTCCCATGAACAGCAATAACTGGCTAGGGGGTTGGTGGTGGTTTGGGGAATAATAAAGTGTTTCGCAGCACCAAACCATAAATGACGAGCTAGGGTAAAGTGCACCTTGAAGCACCAACACTTAAAAAATGAGAGGTGGGAATTTGGGCTGGTGATATAATGAAACACTGTGAACCACCAACACATCAATAACAATCAGGGAGCATTTGACCTATGGAGTTTTTTCAACCAGTGGATTCATTACCAAATTGTGAAAGACACGATAACAGCTCTGCAGGAGAGATAGTGAGCGTCATGATAACAGCTGCACAGGAGATCAAAAGTGCTGCAAGGCACCCAGAAACAAGGTGTACAGCCAAAGCTAAGAGGGAACATACTGTAGCTGATTGCCGGTTTCAATTCAAATGAATACACTTTCCTATAAAATTCTGTTTTGCAGTGAACATCAACAAAAGTCAAGTCACCCGGAAATGGCAGGAATTGATCTAATGTAGGAATGGTTTACACATTGACAATTGTGCATGTTTAAGAGTAAGCAGCTATACTAACCTACTAATATTATTTTACTTAATATTTGACTGATACCTTTATCCAAGGTAACTTAAGATTTGAGATACAATTGGTTACATTACATTTGTTTTTCCAGGAACAGGTCTAGTTTATACAACATCTATATCAATGATTTTCTCATTGTGACACAGTGTCAGTGGCAGAATATGAACCCACAATCTCAGGGTTTCAAGTCCTAGGTGCAAACCCTTAACCACTACAACACACTGCCTGTGAATAAAATCAGTCCCGAATAGTACTACTGATACACCTGATTAACCAATGGCACTATTACTTGGTGACCATTTTCTTACAAAATTTCCCAGGTTAGACCATGTATCACAGCTAGCTAGATATTAGTTTGCTGAGATTTTTAAAGATGGGATGCACACCAACGTGCACATATCTATGTAAACCTGGAGATGCAGTACAAGCATTTTCTTTTTCAGTTCCTTAACAGAATATAGTACTAAAAGAGGCTTTAATGCCTCACATATAAGTAAATAATATAGAGTTACTTTGTAGAAGGTATAGAACATTTTATTGCATTAACACTGCAGCTGTGTTTGTCAGGGGATTCCATATAATTCAAAATACAGCTACCAGAAATGCATTCAACCAGTTTGTATGACTTGTTATCAAAACAAAAGACTTCACAGCCCAAGTGTCTTTGCTTTAAAAGTTTAGTGAATTTCAAAGCAAACATTTCATACAAAAATAAAGAAAAAATTTGATATTGTAAAAAAAGGCAAGTTCTTGTGTAAGGTGTTCCATTTAAGCATTAAGTGTTTAGGTAACATTTCTTAAAGTTTCTATCACACACACTAGGACACCACTGACAGTAATTTACCTATGTAACTGTCTAGCTGGCTAACTACAGTCTGCAGTCATACTATTGTCTAGTACTAGAGCCGAACATTAAGAACATCCCATGAACTTATTTACCTTTAGGTAAATATTATTTACCTATAACATTTACTTGTGTTTAAATAACACACTTATTTGTATTATCATTTCAGACTATTAGTACCATTTAGTGCAAGGTTTTACAAAATTTGCCAAATAATTTTAGGACACTGAACATATCTGCTTTTTTATAAATCCACTTACAAAGCTGTCAGTATTTGCCCAAGTAAAGTATATTTAAACATAATACAGTTAGACCTAACCACCTGACATTAGTATAACATTCTCTGCTTATTGCAACTGGTTTAGAGCACTTAAATCTTTTAGTATGATGTAGATGCCTGCTCTGCCATAACTCCATAAACTTTCATGCTTTAAAACTATTCTTGTAAACAGAAACCCTTCTCTGCAGTGTTCATAATATTTTTTATTTTCTGTCATGATTTGCTTATTTCTATATGCCTCCTAGCCCCAAAGCAGACATCCTAAGTGCAGAGTCCCTGCCCTGTCTACAAATTGCAAGTGTGTTGTTTTGACACCATAATATACATATATTAAAAAAAATGAGAGAAAACGGACACAGCTGAAACACATGGAGAAATTATTGAGGTGGCTGGTGGGATTTTCCACTACCACAAGATACTGTATTGTAAAGTGAACAAACAGGTGCACTTGTAGAAACATTTGCAGGAATGAATTATAAATGAGAACTTTAGAAAATGTGGGCAGCTATGGTTACATATTGATTAGTGCATTTGCCCCATTAACTCCAATAAAGTGAGTTTCCTACCTAGTCCCAAATTCATATGGGTTAGGTAGAGTGGTAACTTTAAATTGGCCGTGAGGATATGTCTGAATCTGAGGCTTTGTAATGAAGAATTATTATTATTATTATTATTATCAAGACTGTAAGAGAATGGCTTTCCCAACTCAGTTTTTTTCACTAAACAAAATTTAAAGACATTTGTCCTTAAAATGGTGGGAAAAAATTACACATCTGTATTATTCTTTACAGGCAAACTCAAGACACATTAAAAATATATTGGCAAAATGCTGAGTCGCAAACATGTATGAAAAAGACCTGTATGCTTGAAAAACATGACTTGGCAATTTCACAGTTAAGACCATTTATTAGGATTTCCAGGAAGCTGCTGTCTTGACTTAGATATAACTTAGCATTTACAATGTATGAGACATCCAAAAGCCTTGCTTAAAAAAAATACCATCTTTAATGCAAATAAACAAATCATTAGTATTGTTATTGCATGTTTAAAATTTGGACAGGCTCTAGAATAAGGTAGTTATTCTCCATTCGAGCCAGGAACAAAAACTGACAAGCTCAAAGTTGTATGTTAGGGATTTCAGTTAGTTCCATATTAGTAAATTGAAGCATTTTTTTAATCAGCAGTTGATCTTTAAAACTGATAGTATACGGTAGTCATGCTGTGAGAACGTTTCTCTGTGTAACTTTCAGGTGTACTAAAAACACAACAGGATAGGTGTATGCTGCTTTGTGTTTAGCTTTTCTGTTTTTCCAATTCTGTTCTTCAGTTTTGTTTACTGTATGTTTTGAATCCACCTTAAAGAATGTTGTGTAAAGTAGAGAAGTTGCTAAACACTTAACTACTACTAATCACTAAACAGTTTTCATGTTGTTAAAAATGATTAAAACTTTTGGAAGTCTTTCAGGATTTCCTCCCCTTGCATTGGACTGTCTTGGACTGCTATCTCCTCATCCAATTAGTGGTTCATTGTATTAAGTGTCAGTGAGCAAATTCTGCAGATCTTATGGGATGGTAATTAGGTGTTTGGAGTTCTTTATAGTTGATTTAGAAGTCATTTGTATATTTACATGTTTTATACACTAAATGAGCAGAAGAACTCTGCCTGTGCCTGTAAAGGGCAGGAAAAGAAGCAATATCAGTGGAAGAGGTACAATGGCATAAAATCTCACTTTTTGTGATAGTTTTGTGTAACTCTTTGTCATTCTAAGTTTCTGGGGTTTTTTTAAACTAAAATCTTCTCAATGAATTCCTGCTTGTCCTTAAGTTCACATGTAATCCTATTTTGCAGGAGAGAAAGAAAATAGTCAAAGAAGCTCAAAGGGAAAAAAGGAAAAATAAAGTCCCAAAACATGTCAAGAAACGAAAAGAGAAGGTTGCAAAAATGAAAAAGGGCAAATAACCTGCGATTTGGATCAAACGTCTATTGGTATGCACTGCCGATAGAGAGCATTTCTGATCGATTACACAATATTTACAACTGATGCATTAACAGTGTTACAATAAATACAGTTTTTACAAGAATTGCAATAATTTGGTACTTTCCAAACTATTTTCCATTAAAACAACATTTAATATTTTGTCCTTGCTTGATTTCTGTGAATATTTACTCCTTTTAACTGCTCATATTGAAGCTTAGATTTGCAAGACAGTGGACTGGTTTTTTTTTTGTTTATAGTAGTGCAAATGATTCCATAATAATTTTATTATTAATAAACACACATAAATGGATGGACCTTCAAAATCATTAATAGTTTAACCTTGCTGTAAAATCAAAAGGTTATCTGTAATTGTGATATCTGGAGTACATTTTAACCATTTTTATCACTGCAGATTTTGGTTTTATCTTTTTCAAACAGCATAATACAAAGTGAGTAATAATTTCATTTTTTTTAGAATGTGAATGTTACAGACTTAACCTTGTCTTTCTAAGTTTGTCTGAAAAAAATGAATAATAATGATTATACTGCTACGACTACAGTATCATGTCACAAAGTTCACATTTTCTTAGTTTTGGAGTAGAATCCTTATAATGTATTTATTTGAAAACAGTTTTCTTCATTTGCATATTAAAATAAACAAGTTTGTCTCACCAAACCAGATGAATAATATGTACTTCTGCAGACAACCATGAGTGAATTTTGCTTACAAATATTCAAAGTATTCCCATTCAAGAATCCTGTCTGGGCCTGCAAGACTATAAGCAAATTCTAAGCTCAAAATATTATAATGTTGAATTTATTTGCAAGTAGTGTTTTGCATTTGATTAAAAATCCTTCAAAATATCATTAATTATTTATTCATATATTAAATGTATTTACTTTGCTTAACCTTATTAAGGATCCTATTTACCAGTTTCACTATCAAAAATCTGCGGTGGGTTGGCACCCTGCCCAGGATTGTTTCCTGCCTTGTGCCCTGTGTTGGCTGGGATTGGCTCCAGCAGACCGCCGTGACCCTGTGTTCGGATTCAGCGGGTTGGAAAATGGATGGATGGACTATCAAAAATCCATAACTTTCTTTTTTCTCTTATATCCATGAACTTTCAAACAAGTTTAAAATTACAAATCAAGCAATTCAGATGTGATTAAAGTGCATATTGCATTTCGGTCACACCATGTAGATGACAACACTTTTTTTTTTTAATACATGGTCCCCCCTCTTCATGGCATCACAGGTGTTTGTGATTACTCAGGTGTATGTTTCATTGCTTCATTAGTGTGGGCATAAGATACTTAGGCTTGCTTCTATCAGCAGACTAACTTTGGTGTCTGTACTTGCCATTTTTCAACATGCGGACAAGAGTTTTTCTAATGAAAGTAAAAAATAAACATCCTCAGGCTGTAAAACAAGAATAAAACCATTAGAGACATCGGTAAAACCTTAGGATTACCTAAATCAACTCTCTGGAATATCATTAAGAAGAAAGAACGCACTAGTGAGCTCAGACATTGCAAAGGCACTGGCAGGCCAAGGAAGACCCCCACAACTAATGACAGATGAATCCTCTAATGCCTAACAGATTAGCAACAGTCTTCAAGAGGAAGGGGTGCGTGTGTGTGTGTCAGAGATTACTATCCGCAAAAGACTTCATGAGCAGAAGTACAGAGGACACACTGCAAGATGCAAACCACTAGTTAGCTACAAAAACAGGTTGACCAGATTACAGTTTGTGCAGAATTTTGGAAAAAGGTCTTGTGGACCGATGAGACAAAGATTAACCTCTATCAGAGTGATGGCAAAGGCAAAGTGTGGAGATGAAAAGGAACTGCCAAACATCCAAAGCACACCACCTCATCTGTTAAACATGGTGGGTGGGAGGGTGTTATGGCTTTGGCATTTATGGCTGCCACTGGTGCTGGCACACTTATTGATGAGGGAACTGCTGACAGCAGGTCGTACAATGAATTCTGAGGTGTATAGAAACATCTGCTGAAGTTCCAGTAAATGTCTTCAAACTCATTGGATGGTGCTTCATCCTACAATAAAATAATAATCCCAAATATACTGGTAAACCAACACAAGAATTTTTCAAAGCTAAAAAAATTAAATCTAATTGAGCATGCCTAAAGGCCTGTGTAAAGGGACAAGAGCCCCCAAAACAAGCAGGAGCTGAAGATGGCTGCATTAGAGGCTTGGCAGAGCATCAGCAGAGGAGATACTCGGCACGTGGTGATGTCTATGAATCACATACTTCAAGCAGTCAATGCATGCAAGGGATATGCAACAAAGTACTAAATGTGACTGCTTTAATATACCTACCATTGTTGTGTCACATAGTTATGGTGCCCAGAAATGGGGGACAACTTAGGAAAAGAGATGTCATTTCTACATGGTGTGACTGAAATGTATGAAAATAGCTTTAGGTTAAAGCCTGCAATGTGCACTTTAATCAGATTTGAATTGTAATTTTAAACTGTGGAGCAGAGGCTAAATCAAGGAAAGAGGGCACTGTATATGTGTATATATATATATATATATATATATATATATATATGTGTATATATATATATATATATATAAATATAAATGAAAGGCAAGACTAAGATCCTTGTCTGGATGAGGTGCTTTCATTTTTGGAGCTGTGACCTCAGAATTTTGACTAAAAAATTCTTAATATTTTCAATCAGAACTATAAAGGGGTCCGACCCCAATCTGCCCACCAACCCCCCACCAAATTTCAAAATAGCAGGCATTTGAAAAACCATGTTTTTTTGTCGTATTTCTGCACAGAACTTCTAAATATGCAAAGAAGTGAATGAATTCTTAGAGTTAAATAGCCAGACACCTGCTGAATTAATAAAGGGTAGACCTAAGTCCCAACCCTTTATACATTTACATTTGCTCATCAGACGCTTTTATCCAAGGTGACTTACAACAGAGGTAAACATAATCGAGTAACATTAGGCTAGCGCCTGTTTGTTCAGCAAGTGTAGTAAGACATGTAACAAAAGTTGATTGCCAGAAGTGAAAAAGATGTAATAACTAATAAATTTACAATCATAGGTTACAATCGATAAAGCAATTATACTTAATCTAACAACAACAAATTAACCAACAATATAAAATATCACAGAGCAAATTGTTTTCAATCAATTAGATATTCATAGAAGAGGTCGGTTTTCAATTGCTTCATGAATACAATGAGGGAATCATCAGTAGAGATGCAGGTGGATAGCTCATTTTACCAACTAGGAACTACATAGGAAAAGAGTCTGGATTGAGACTTCACACCAAGCAGAGGTGGCAACACCAGACGTTGTTCACTGCAGACCTGAGTGGCCGAAAAGGAGCGTAGCACCTCAGCAGTGTCTCCAAATATATATATACACTAGGGGGGCCACTAACGTTGTGAAGAGGGGGGCTGAACACACTCCAAGGAGATGCGGTTGCTCCTCCGAATCCCCCTCTTAAACGGTGATACAATGGGAAACAAATATTTTTATTTTTTTTACCTCCTCTTTGGTCAATCAGCTGCTGGCTTGCTGCTGCTGTGCCGCATGATCTGCTTCTCATGGGGTGCTTCGAACATTTAAAAGTTTGTTCAGCAGCTGTCTTACTGTTTGTCTTTTATTTCCGGCACTGGGCATGGTTAAATCTATTGGCACTCTTAGTTAAGTGTCGTCTCGCGGGACATGAGTTCTTGATATTTTTTAGTTTATAATTTAAAAACAGAATAAGAATCTGAAAATCTAACAACATCACATTAAAAAGTTTGGTAAATTCTGAAAAGAATAATACCAAACATATACGTATATGTAGGTTTTAAAATAAGCCCAATTTAAAACGTGACGTAAAAAGTCACATAAAATCGTTGCACAAAATTGTTGCACTTTTAGGCTTAGGATTTTATATATAGAGAGTAGATATACCAGTAATGGCTCACAGCACAATAATGTGCAGTGAATACACTTGACTTGAGCATTCATAGCTTTCATACTCTCTCTGTACGTTTAGCATTTGTTTGCTCAGAGGTTTATGCGGTTGCTGCTTCCTGAGCAGCTCTTCTTTTCTCCACCCTAGTAGCCCGCTTCTTCTCTTCTTTCATCAGCATCTTTTCATATTAAAACTGATTAAGTCAGTGTTTGTGTTGCAATTAGTATGTTTTCTTTAGTTTTTCACTTAAGCTGGCACTTAAGTCTTCAGTCTGCCTCAAGAATGATTTAAGATATGAAGAGGTAGGGGAAGTGATGGCGAAGGTGGTAGGGATGAGAACGGCACCCGTACACATGCGCCGCATGGCCCCCCTGCTGGCCGTGGCCGAGAGTTGATTCTACAATAAAATAAAAAGAGGAATCACCTTGGAGGTCAATCATCACCACGAAAGTGGATAGTAGACGTCACATAGTATATGTGTACCAAATTTCAGGTCAAATGGTTTGTGAGCTACAGGTGATTGAAAATCCTAGACAGACAAACGAACATCCATGGTAGCATATTATATATAAAGATTTGTAGAAGTTTGAATGAAGACATTTTCCAACTCAGACGAAATCACACAAACAAGTGGGCACAGGGCAAGAACTTAAATCTATAGAAACAGTAATCTGATGGATGTAGATGTAATCTAGTTGTGCAGCGAAACTCTGAAACAAAAAGACACCACCGATTGCGATCCTGTCAGCTTCTTAGGGCTCACTTTTAAAACTCACACCTTCATCTCTCACCCAGCAGCTCTTGCGGCAACAGCTGAAGTTGCCTGATGACTCAGTACTCCTGGGGATTGCTGGGATTTGCAGTCCATTTACATATCACTACTATAGCGTCATAATAATTTCCATTGAATTATTGATGACAAACCTGCAAATTAGTGGATCCAAGAGTTGTAAACCTGCAAATTGCAAGGGCCAACCTGTATTTCCCTTTATGTTTCAAGTTAAATTTTAAATCATATACCTGTAGGTAAAAATTTAAGTTAAGTTACATTTGATCAAAAAACCCCTTGACCATCCTTGTTAATTTTTTTTATTGTGGAAATGGATTTTACACATCTCAGTAAGACTCTTTGATTATTCAGTTCCTGTTCTTGGCATACACATTAGAACATAATCTGACTTTATAATGAGTCCTTATGTTTGTAGTGAGACTGTGAACTAATAATAGAAATTAATGATTAGTCATAATTAAAATATTGTATTAATATTTGTAAGAGTACATTTATAGTTCTTGGTGATATACAACATGCATATACAGTATGCAAAGTACATGTAAACCATGAAGTTTCAGTTTTTACAATAAACAAATTCACTTTTATATATAGGTTAAACATGTTGAACACTATGTTGTTTCACGTTAGTTAATCATGGGAGATAATCCCATTCACTTTTCCCATTTTAAGGATATTCCCTTTCTGTCTCTTGCAGAGTTGGATGGATAGACAATAAAACTCACTCTACTGATTTTACAGATTTTTGGGTACTGCAACTTCAACTCCCTTTTTTTAAATTTACTTTAACCACCAGAGGGCATTTAAGAGTTCAAATGAAGTGAAAGTGCTTGACAGAAACTCAGGGATCTGCATGTCTGCCAACTTGATATGTGCCCCACCTTCTATAAACGGGGCAGTGTATGTAGAATAGTGTCTTTTTAGGTAGATCTCTCTTGACTACTAGATCTTATTTTACTGAAAGTAAAAAATTAAATTTAAGGAGTGCTCACTGTTGGTTCTAGAGCAGCCCTTTCCTTCACTTTCTATACATTATGCCAAATATTAGCTGCTTTATACAAATACACCAATCACCCACAACCTTAAAACCACCTGCTTCGTATTGTGTAGGTCTCCGTCGTACTGTCAAAACACCTCAGACTCATCAAGGCATGGAGTCCACAAGACCTCTGAATGACCTCTGACTATCTTTTAAGTCCTGTAAGCTGCAAAGTTGGGCCTCCATGGATTAGACATGTTTTTCCAGCACATCCCACAGATGTTTAATGAAATTGAGATCTGAAGTTTGGAGGCCAAGTAAAGACCTTGAACTCTTAGTTCTATTCCTCAAACCACCCCTGAACAATTCTTGCAGTGTGGCAGGGCACGTTATCTCTCTAAAAGGCCACTGCCATCAGCGAATACTGTTTTCATAAAGGGGTGTACATGGTCTGCAGCAATCTTTAGATAGATGGAACATATCAAAGTAAAGTCCACATGAATGCCAGGACCCAGGTTTTCCCAGCAGAACGTTGCCCTGAGCATCATACTACCTGTGCTGGCTTGCCTTCTTCCCATAGTGCACCTTTTTGCCATCTCTTTCCCAAGTAAATGACTTACATGCACTAGGCTGTCTACATGATCTAAAAGAAAACATGATGAATCAGACCAGGCCACCTTCTTCCATTGTTCCATGGTCCAGTTCTGATGCTCAGGTGCCAACTGTAGACACTTTCAGTGGAGAACAGGGGTCAGCTTGAGCAGTCTGCAGCTATGCAGCACCGCACAATGCACTGTTTGTTCTGACACCTTTCTCACTTGGCCAGCATTAGGTGTTTCAACAGTTTGTACTACAGTAGCTCTTCTGTGGGACCGGACTAGATGGACTAGCCTTTGCTCTTCTCGTGCATCAATGAGTCTTAGGCACCCATGACCCTTTTGACAGTTCATCGGTTGTTCTTCCCTGAACCACTTTTGGTAGGTACTGAACACTACATACTGGGAATACCCCACAAAACCTGCCATTTTGGAGATGTTTTGACCCATTCATCTAGCCATCACAGTTTGGCCCTAATCAAAGTCGCTCAGATCTATATGTTTACCCATTTTTCCTTCTTCCAATAAATCATCTTCAAGAATTGACTGTTCACTTGATGCCTGAAATACATCCCACCTCTTGTCAGGTGTCATTATAACAAGATCATAATACCTGTAATAATAATAATAATAATAACTAGGGGGCTTTGCCCCCTGCTTCCTTCGCTCACTAACTCCCAGGCCTGCACTACGCACTAGCCACTTTGCGTTTCTGCCGCTCGTGTATGGGGATGCGGATGTACAATTTAAACATATTTGTTATTTTCATGGGAATTGTTACATATGCATAATAGAACTAACTATTTTACATTACAGCAAGTAATTAACCATATTAAAAAATAGTAAAACGTAATAATTTGAAAGTAAATTATGTTTCATGTTGCATTAAAGTTTTTTATTGTGTTATACGATTCTGTTCTGTTTGGATTTGAAATTACCATGCAAATGTTTTTTAAACTAACACTTTTACTGTAAAACTTAAGTAAAACAATTTTTTAAATTAAATTTTCATCAATATCGCATTGAATTTTGATTCTGTGTTTGGACTTGCATTGTGACAATGCCACATACAGTGAGTGAATTTCGTTTCTTTCTCTCTAATAAATAAACCGACTTTTTTGAACGTTTGTCTCTGTGATTTTTAATTGTCTTTGCAAATGCTATTCTAATAGGAAACTGTAAATTTTTTAATACGAATGACATATCAATATCTCCTTTGGTGTCTAATGTTATCCGTGGGAGATGAACTACATTACCTTTCTTGGATACATCCTTCTTTCAACAGTAATTTGGGTGGTGGAAGACAGTACGGTGTTAATGGTTGTAGATATTCTTCAGGATATTGTAAGTTGAAGTTTTTATCTTTTGTGCAAAAAAATAAAAACATCAGCTTACAATATCCTGAAGAATATCATCATCATCATCATATCTTGTGGCGTAGCTACAATGGGGCAAAGGGTGCAATGCACCCGGGCCCCGGGCCTCGGGAGGGCCCATCAGGCCTCTTTTTTTTTTTTTTTTTTTTTGCGAGCGCACGAAGCGCGCAGGTTTGGGGGCCCATTCAATGATGATTGCACCCGGGCCCCTGTGAACCTTGCTACGCCGTTGATCATATCATCAAGAATATCATCATTACCACCATCTGTTTCAGCATAATCTATTGATATGCATTTAACCAATTTGCTCTTTAACCGATCGACAATTTTCACGTTAATTCGTTTGACTTCATTGTTTCTTGGTGCTGGGATTTCTTTTGTTGCTAACCCTACGGGATGAAATTCTTTAATAAGATTTGGACATAATAAGTCTTCTTTTATTGGAACTTAAAGTGAGGAAAACTTAAAAATTTATAAGAGCTAAGAGAGCAGGAACTGTGTCTGTCAAAAGCATTCACACGAATGAGAGGTGAGAGGACCGTGTGTGTGGCTGAAAATGGTTGAGAGGAGGGTGTGACTTGAAAAAATCTCATGGCCAAAGTCTCGTCTCGCGGGACGTGAAATGATCTCTTTGAAGAAGTCTCAACTCAGGATTTCCTTTTATAATAGAGAGATACATTTGATTAATATAGCTCCTTTCTGTACTTAAAACAATCGAATGTTATTCACTTTACATGTCAGTTGTTTTAAAGTTGTGGCTGATCAGTGTAAATTCCATAAGGCAGCAGTAAACAAAACTAAACAGAACACCATGTAAACAAAATTTTGTGTATAATATCCACTCATCTTCTAACTCCAGAAAACAATCACTAATAGGATTCCAGTCCATCCCAGACCCACTCATGCCCACAAGGCTAGTTTTCAAATTCCAGTTAACCTGACATACACATCTTTAGAACGTGAAAATGCAATGATAAGGCTTGAATTCAAACACAGGACTCCAAAGCTGTGCAGGAACAGTACTAAACACTGCATTACCTCACTGCCATGCTTTATAATTACCTGTAAACATATTAATATCATTCTCTTTTTTATTGAAATATAGAATGATTTTAGAAAATGACTATAGCATTGTTCAGTATGCAGGCCTTCTGAGTTTAAATGGCTTGGTGCAGAAATCTGATCGCCCTGAATGGAGCTAAACACAGAGCTCACAGACTGAACAATGTCTTCCTTTATGTGCTGCTGCTTTTACCGTGCACATGGGAACTCCACTTCTAGTACTGGGTAGCCAGAGATCAAACCCCAGACAGCATGTAAATGTGATAATCCATCCATTTTCCAACCCGCTGAATCTGAACACAGGGTCACGGGGGTCTGCTGGAGCCAAACAGGGCACAAGGCTGGAACCAATCCCGGGCAGGGTGCCAACCCACCGCAGGACACACACAAACAAACCCACACACCAAGCACACACTAGGGCCAATTTAGGATCACCAATCCACCTAACCTGCATGTCTTTGGACTGTGGGAGGAAACCGGAGCGCCCGGAGGAAACCCACGCAGACACGGGGAGAACATGCAAACTCCACGCAGGGAGGACCCGGGAAGCGAACCCAGGTCTCCCAACTGCGAGGCAGCAGCGCTACCCACTGCGCCACCGTGCCGCCCGTAAATGTGATAATCGCCCCAAAATTCTTTTGCAAGCCATTTTTTTTCAATATGTAACTTAACAGTATTGTAGTTTTAAGAAATGTTTTAATCAGTCAAATGTGCAAACCTAAATCTTACTATAATTTTTTTTTTATGGTCATGAATTTTTAGCCTTCAGTCTGATAATTCTGTCTACTTTATTATCAAAAGGCACCATTGGCTGAACACGCAGCCCCCATTCATTCATTTGGCTAATCATTCCATATCACTTCTAGCCATTTGTGGTGATTTTACTCAAAAGGAATGTTAGAACATGCTGCATGAATGCTCCAGCAATCTCTATATTTGTCTTTTCCACAATGATGTCATTTTGTTTGCATACACAAGAAAAGCATCTCCATGTTAAGTATGGCCCTGCCTACACTAGGCATGAATATAAACCTGATACTCTGTTACATTGCACTTTTGTATCAAATTGCAGAAATAATTTCATGTAGAAAGAATAAGCAGCAGTGTATTGCATACAGGTCAAATAACTGGCATTACTGGCAGGGCCTGTGAGCATGTGATACAATTAAAAAGGCAATTCGAGATGCCAAAATGTTGATAACAAGCTGGTTAAGTTTACAAATAATAATAATACAAGGGTAAATCAAAAAGTGAAGGCAATTTGAAAATTACATGGTAATCGCAACGGAAGGAAGCTGATGCAGTGCAACACATTCGCATTGGCTTATGGGTCGATCAAACAGGCACAGTGCAGCACTCTGCTGTTAGTCTAGTTGAAACCAAGGTCAAATGAACATGGATCGCACCATTGTTGAACAACATGCCATATTGATATTTCTTTGGGCAGAGTGAGTGAAACCTGCAGAAATTCACCGAAGGATGATAGCACAGTTAACCAACATCACTTTAACCTTTTTAAAAGGCCTATGCACTTTGTGGCAAAGGTTGTGATATGGAACTGGGAGTTCTGGGTTTACATTTTTGCCCCAAATGGAATAAATGATTGTATAGGGATTTCTTTAATTGGGTTTGCTGTGGTTTGGTGCACCTCATTGGATGTGTCCAGGGCAGTTTTTGTTCATTTGTCTGTTTTCCAATTAAACAGGGTAGCCCGACTGAGGCCCCAAAATTATTTTTGTTTCATTCCTGTTTGTTTCTCGGTCACAATGATTGAAAAAACAAAAACAGCATGCAACCTTTAAGAGATGTGTGGCTGTTGTATCTTGACACATTTAAACAATGCATACTTCATGGTTACATTTAAAAAAAGACTTATAGATGTTTTGAGCAGGAATATTTGAGCAGTGTCTGGTTGGTTGTAACGAACAGATCAAAGCCCCTTTCCTCTTACTAAGTTTGACTTGATTTTATGGAATCCCGTGACCCTGTAGTTAGGATATAGCGGGTTGGATAATGGATTGATGGATGTATGGAATGTTATTTTCTTAAAATAAGACAGTTTTCACTTAAAGAGATAAGGTTATGTATCTGGCAATTGTCAGTAATAAAAGAAAATCTCATACACACTGAAATAAGAAGAAAAGCCTCTACCTCTATAATAAGAACTGGAGCCAACCATTGGAACAACTAAACTAAGAAAAGCAGTGTTCCTCAAACATATGGGAATTCTGAGAAAAAGCTGGCAATCAAAACTTGGAACATTTGGAACATCTTCCAATGAACAGAGGTAACTGGCACTCTCAGACCTGGAAAACTGGAAATAAATTGTACAAACTTTCAATCTTCACATTAGCTACTTAAATCGTAGAACACTTAATGTATCATTACTCTCAAAATCGTTACTTTTTAAGCAATGTTTTCAAGTAGATGGAACTGCTGAGACCAAATACTACTATTTAAGCGTCATATTGAATTTAAAATAAACAAACTTATTATACCTCCATACTTGTTGACTATTAAGATCTGTAGACATCAAGCTAAAACTTGCTAGATTAATTACTGTTAAACTATTAGTCTGACTAATTCATAATATCAAACTGCCAAAGGATTATTGGCAAGCTGGAGTAAAGCCTTCAATTTCAGTTAATTTATGTTAATGAAATTCCGCCACACACCCTCATGTCATTGTGAATTAATTAGATTCCTGTCCTGAAGATCAAATACTTTAAGGAAGGAGCAGGAACTGAAGCTACCAATTGTCAAAAAAACAGACCAAGGTCCAATCCAGAAAGTCAAAAAACACCACTTGCCAAAATAAGGCTGACTCGGAAAGTCCTGGCTAGCTAATATTATTTCTGTGTCTCACTAGTAACATGCTCATATTCATTTTATCTAAAACCTTGGCTTAAGACTAACTCCAGTTGCTGCTCTAAAACATTCTCTGACAGATGATGCCACATGAGTGACATGAACACGTTTTGCATCAACAGAACACAGCCATGGCCACAATAAAGGGATACAAAACGGTGTCGAACGCGACCCAGTAAAGCATAAAATGGTAGGGCGAAAACATCAAAACCAAAAGGATAATGAATATTTGTAATAAAAAAGTGAAGTTTAAATCAAAAACAGCAAGTGAAAATTAATTCCTTAGATTCCAAAATGTTAAATTTGCAACCCCATTATACTAATCCAAACAAATGTGTTTAACAAAGATTTAACCCACCGTCAACTTACTGTGTTATTCTGTACTGCTTCCTCCTTGACCGTCCAGTGAATACAAATTAAACCAAACACCTCATGACATAACATCCTCAAACTCAGAGGGTCACAGGGTACTGGACTCTGTCTCCAATACATTACATGCAAGGTTGTGACCAGCCCTGGATGGAGTGACAGCCCATTGCAAGACACACAGCAAACCGGGTGAGTCACCCTGCAGCCAGAATGTCTTTGGAATGTGCCAGAAAAAAATGTTGTACCTACTGGAAAAACGCAGATGACACAAAAAGAACATGCAAACCCCCCACAAACAGCAAGTGAGCTTTGTATTACTCACCTAGTTGATGATATTCTAACAGATGTTTCTATGGACAGATTATTATACCTGGTGAAAAACTGCAAAGAGAACTGGGAATCGTTGGCACCCACTAGTATATGGTCTCATGGAGGTTGCTTAATGTGTTTGATTTGTCGAAAATAAAGATTTGTAGAGGGGTACAGGCAAACAATGTGCTTGTCAAGTCTGTGCATTCAGTGAAAGAGATGATTAGAAGTTCTACTTTGTTCAGTTGCTATGCCATATACTATGTCACAAGAATTTTCTCCTTCTCCACAATTCTAGGAACACTGGTTCAAATTACATCCCAGCCATTGACATATTAGCCAAGCTGAATTATGTAAAGACGTGCATGGTTTTCACCACCACCACAGAAGTAGTGGCCCAACAGCTTTAGACTCAAAAAGAGTTGAGACAATGAGCCTTTTAAAGTCATGAATCAAGCACACTATACCAACAAAAATGGTGTGAGGTCTTAATCTGCCCAGAAAAGGCATCACCTACAGCAGCCTGACCCCAATACTCTACTGGCCGAATGTGGCCTCCTCGGGCCTAAAAGGGATTTTGGATTTAAAAGTTCATAATATCTTTAATTTTCCAAAACCTTAACAAAATCCACATAAATGTTCTTCTGGGGAATTGAACCACAAAAAACCTCTGACTAGGAAGGACAAGACCAAAGCCAAAGATTTATTTATATAAATACTAGGGGGCTTCACCCCTTGCTCGCTTCGCTCGCCAACCCCCCTGCCTATGCTACATGCCAGCAACTTTGTGTCTTTGGATTTCACTTTCACCAAACAACAAAATGTTTAATTCTCGCGGATAGCCTTCTTCATTGGGAAAAAACACCATTTTTCCCTGATGGCAACATGAATTAGATGATGTACTAGTCTCCGACTTAAAGTTCAAAGCCAAACAATATCTACACACTTCTGTCATATCACTTATGTCTATATATTTGATCTCGTTTTGCTTTTACCTTTTTGTCAATATCGCATTGAATTTTGATTCTGTGTTTGGAATTACATTGTGACAACACAATATATAACTACCCGTGAGTGAATATCATTTCTTTCTACACAAACTTTTGTCTGACAATAGCATTCACACAAATGAGAAATGATTGAACTGTTTGCGTGGTTGTAAATGTTTTAGATGTGGGCAGAACTTTTCCAAAACTCTTTACATAAAGTCTTGTCTCGCAGGGCTTGAAATTTTCTCTCATGGGATTTCACTTTCACCAAACAACAAATCTTTTAATTCTCATGGATACACCTCTTCATTGGGAAGAAACACTACTTTTGCCTAATGGCAACACAAATTAGACTTAAAGTTTAAATCCAAATAATATATTCGATCTCTTTTCGCTGTTCCGTTATTTCACCAAGTAATAATTTCAGTTTGTTTTTGCTAATGCAATCTTTACTATAATTTTTTTGAGACTTTCGAATTTTCGTACTTCCATTATCTCTAACCTGCTCTGTATGTGTATCGCACCAACATTTTTGAATTCTTTACGATGTTCTACTTTGTCATCTATTCTTTTATTTTTAGTCCCGGACGTGGTTAAATCATTTGGCACAATGTCTCGTCTTGCGGGAAGTGAAAGTGTCTCTCTGAGAAAGTCACGTCTCGTCTCTCTTCCCAATATTTTTTTATTATAATAGAAAGACTTGAAAGACAACCCCAAACAAGTCTCAAATCACAACCCATCAGAAATCCAGAAATGGAAAAATCAGCTTTTGTACAGACCCAATGAACTTCAATGAACCACTTATGGATCCGCTCTCAGTTTTTCAATTTCCAGAGTATAAAGAATGAGTGCAGTCCTTCAGCAATGACATCCTGGCCATTGACATAACAGCCTGGATTACTAAGGGCAGCACACCTCTTGGGATTCCACCCAACAATGCAAGGAATTAACTAATAATACATAACTGGAATAAATATATAGAAAATAATTTAATACAGGCAAAGAAGGCACAAAATGGGAAAATAAACATAATGATCTAAATAAATATAAATCAGAAGTGTTCAAGAAAGAAAGAAAGGGGGATGAGACTTTCTTAGGGGGAAAAAAAAATCAGAACCCCACGCTGGCATTAGTGCTTGTCTGAATAAAGAATCACCTCAGTGATGATAAAAGAGTGTAATGGAGATTGCTAATAATTATTGTTCAAAAAACTAGCCCTTTATTGGGATGAATCTGTGGCACTGCTGCCTTTAGGACTTCAAACCCCAGTAGTCAGCAGGACTGTGTAAGGGTTGATGGGTTAATGACGAGCACTTTAAAGAGATTTGGCATGCAGTAGAAAATGGTGACAGTGGAGTGCCAGTGATCTTTAACAGACACTGTCTAAGTGCATATACTGCACGGGACAAAAAGTGTAATTTCTGCATGATGCCAGAGTGTTTTTTATTTGCAAACTGTGTATCCATGTGTAAAGTGATATGAACATCCTAACTGATCACATTGTCCTTATGTAATTTGTATATTCTGTAGTACCACAATATGATTTCAGTGTTCAGTCAGCAGCACCCCACAAATATTCTGGGGTATTTTTAGGGCTTTAGTACTAGCTTTTTTTTAAGTAAAATTTAAGGCTTATCCAACATTTAATGAAATTGTGATCACACAAGTGTGGTTGAGTCACAGGCAGGCAGGTAAGTAAAAGTTTTCAACAAAAACAAAACAAAAAACAGCATGATCAGAAAACAAAACTATATGGAACACAAAAGAGTCCTTACTAGAAGTACAGAGAGACTTTGTCAGCTTCTAACAAAACTCAAGTGAAAGTTTGTACAATTGTACAAATTTAAATTCAAGATGACAGAAAAATGAATATAACATGTGTTGCCAGATAATAGAAAGCAACCATAGATCTGCAATGTCATGATTTCTCTGGCTCATCAAGCACAAAATGCACTAAAGCACAAAATGTTAGCCTCCTAAATGGAACCTCAGGCTTCCCTGCCTACAGGCCCCAAACTCAAAAAAGGTCAGAAAGAGGCCTTACCTCATAAATAGGGCAGTTTGTACAAATTGAAACAATTATTAGATCCCAGAACCAACAAAATACAGTTCACAAGCCCATAAACTAAGTAATCCAAATCATAATACAATGACAATGCTGTTCTAGAGAACCTGCCCCTCTGCCTGTCAGACAGTTCTTCAGCTCCTACCTCATGGTGGCCCTGCCCCCTGAGACTCCATATAAAGGGGTCAGGGTCTATAACTAAATTAGATTATCTTAGATAAAAAGTGTATTAATCCCACGGGGAAATTCAGATGTATAGAGTAGCAGAAACATAAAGAACAAGGAAACAGGCAATCCACTAATTAATTAATCAGAAATAAATAACATGAGAAGTTAAGCAAAATGACAAATTTTATTGGCTAATTAGAAAGATTACAATATGCAAGCTTTTGAGGCAACTCAGGCCCCTTACTTCTTGCCTGAAGAAGGGGCCTGAGTTGCCTCAAAAGCTTGCTATATTGTAATCTTTTTAGTTAGCCAATAAAAGTTGTCATCTTGCTTAACTTCTCACCACATCCATAATGGCCAACACAGTACAACACCCTAGTACTTCATAAATAAATAATAAATAAATGTACATTGTGCATATTTTTCAAAATGTACTTAAAGAATACATTGGGAGGAAGCATTCAATACCCTGACAGTAGGCAATAAATTAAAATATTAATAAAAATACATATATGCAAAATTATAGTTAAGAACTAGGGGACCAAAACCACATAATACCAAAAAAACACTTCTAAAAATGTCCACTAGAGGGGACCATCAAACCTCAGCTAGTAAAAAGGGCGAAGACATTTTTTATAAATAAAAAAAAGATTTATTCTTCACAAAACTTGCTCCTTTACAAGAGTGAAGCTTTAAAGGAGCACAAAAGGCACAAAGAAGTTGCCTACAACACAAAAAGCAATAAAAAGCAAGAAAGTCTCAATACAAAAATCGAAAGAATGGTCAAAAACAAAAATTCAAAGAATCACAAACATACAGAACTATAAAAAGAAACTCTCACAAAACAGCCAAGCACATTTGAAATGAACCACCAGGAGCTGTTTGAGACCATCTCCGTTTATAGGGCAGAGGGCGGTTCCTAGTGGTGATTGGCAGGTGATGCCGCCTCTTGGGGGCGCCACCTGCAAAAAACAAAGTACATAACAAAGAGCTTATACACAAAGAAACCAAACAATACTCCAGACTAATAAAATACATAAGTATTATCAAACTTTTAATATAATTCACAATATCTACATAAAGAAAAGAATAAACATAAAACAAAGATTTCAACCCCAGCAAGGGGAGGAACTTTGGCTGAAATATAGAATACATAATTTTTAAAATAAAATATACTAGAAGACCGTAACTGTAGCATGCAAAATAATATTAAAAAAAACAACATAAAGAACAAAGAATAAACATAAGTCAGGACAATAATCCTGCCTGAAACATAATGCACAAAACAACAGACATGAATATTTCATTGACAAAAAGTAGATATCATTCTGCCGTAGATGCCTTATAGAGTCAGAATAGATAAGTTGGTCTGAATTATTACAAATCCACTGCTTTATTATCAAAGAAGGCTCAGGTACTGGAAAAAAAGAACCCAGAAACTAGACAATCTAAGTTTGGTACCATTCAGAATAAGAAGCTACTGTATTAATCACCAAACTTTATTAAAAAATAGCACTGTGCAAATCATTAAAATGAATATGACCATCTTTTATTATTTAAATAGCGCTTTGCATACTGTTCATATACACAAGATAAGGCATAAAGCTTGCAAGAAAAATATTACAATCAAGTTTTTTTAGTATCTTTAAAAGCAGAGTGTTTTCATTCTTTTGTGCAAGTGTGAGTGTGAAAACTATGCAAAGAATTCACTGCAACACTATACCCAACGTTTTTTTTTTAATATAATGACTACAAAATTCAACACAGGCACCAATGAGAAATATTACAGTCTTTATATATATTATATACAAGTACATATATATAGTACTAAATACAAGTCAGTAACCATTTCACTGTTAATGCATCATAGCTGAACTGCATGTAAGTACCACAAATATTAAATAGTAAAAATAAGGACTAAAGCTACTGTATGTCTTGAAACAGAATGCAGGAGTTGGTTCATGGCTTAGTGCTGTTGTCTTGCAGCCTCAGATTCGTCAGTGTGCTCTCCAGCCTCGTCATTGTCACTGTTGAGTTCACAAGTTTCTCCGCTATCTGTATGGGTTTTCCCTCTGGATTCTCTGGTCTTCTTCCTTATCCTAAAGACATGCACCAGCTCTATCTCTGACTGTGGTGGGGCATTGTGGTTAAGGCTCTAGACCTCAAACACTGGAGTTGTGGGTTCAAATCTCACTCCTGACGCTGTGTGACCACGAGCAAGTCACTTCAAATGGCTGTGCTCTAGTTGGAAATACAACAGAAATGTAGGCAATTGTATCTTGAATGTTGTAAGTTACATTGGATAAAGGCATCACCCAAATAAGCAAGTGTATTTAGCATCCAGTCCAGGGTAGTTTTCTGCCTTGTACATGGATGAATACAGAGCAAGTCTAAATTACCTTTTTTTTGTTAGCAAACTTGTGTATAAAACCTCAACATTTAATGCAACATTCTTAAAAGAGGCTAATGTGAGCAATCATTTGGAGTTTTGTAAAAACAATGATATTGTTGAACCTCTCATTTGGAGCGATGCTCAAGAGTACAACATGGGTGGGTGGCATCAAATACCAGCAGCCTGTCACAACCCTGATCAGCTGCTTGTCTGCGCTTTCTTTCTTTTTTTTAACTTTTCACTCAAATGTTTAAAAAGTCTAGGTGTCATTGGATTTCAATGTGAATAAGTACTTTCAAAATTCATTGGATTTCACAACATTGGATTTCCTTCCTTGAATGGAGGGAGGGTGCCTCCAGCACTGGGAGATGGTGATATGCATCACATGATGTGATCACAATCACAACCTCATCCTACCTCTTTTTCCTTTGTGCTGCTTTTATAAGGTAATTTAATATGTGTGTGCTTCTCTTTATATCCTGTCATTGTTCTTCCACAATGGAAAAAGGCAGTTAAAAAATAAAATAAACGGACATGGAGATTAGACCGAGAAAATCATAATTGTAGGGAAAAGTGCAAAGATCAGAACCAGGGGATCAAAAATGAAAATCTAAATCCCTACAGAATCATTTTAAGCTACCTAACCACTATGAAAGTGTTTTTTTAATTCAAAAGCTTGGACACTAGTTACAGCATGTCACCATCTTAAATATTCTTCTTCTTTCGGCTGCTCCCGTTAGGGGTTGCCAGAGCGGATCATCATCTTCCATATCTTTCTCTCCTCTTCATCTTGCTCTATTACACATGCTCTGCATGTCCTCTCTCACCACATCCATAAACCTTCGCTTAGGCCTTCCTCTTTTTCTCTTCCCTGGCAGCTCTATCCTTAGCATCCTTCTCCCAATATGCTCAGCATCTCTCCTCACCATCTTAAATACCACCTGGAAAATGACATCATATGATGCAATTCCCAGCAGTAATACAATGACCATGGAGTCCAGCAAATGAGAAAAAAATGGCAATGAAAATATAGATTGACTGAACTTTAAATAATTTTTGCTTTGCGCCGAAATAACTTCTATGGGGAGGAGCGAATGCTTTAGAATCGTCGGTTTTTGACGGATCTCAATGTTTTAGGGTCCCCGATACCAAAAACATTGATATTGCAATGATGTGTGTGGGTGTGTCTGTATGTCACAGTTTCTTGAGGACAGTCTAGAGTTAAAATGACTGGAGGAAAAAATATCAAACTCAAAATTTAAGCCTGTTATGTGATCACAATGTGCAAATCGTGCAAGAGAAAGAGACACTCTGGGGGAACACTCAAATATCGTAATTCTGCAATTAATTATGAATTGTTTTTGTCAATTGCAATCATAATGACCTATTTTATGATCACAAAGATCAGCATCAGAATGGTAAATAACTACTGAAATGTTATAGATCGGGTAACTTGGTTTCTAGGGAGCAAAGCCTACTGACACATCCAAATATAAAAATAATTACACAGGTACAAAAATGATAATATAATGACATAACCCTCACAAAATGTAACAACCATACATACAAAGAGGTTAATCAACAACTGTTTAAATGGATCAAACAGTGTAAGTGCGTGTTTGCTTGAGTCAGTAGGGCTCGGTACAGCACCATCTACTGGTCTACAGTGGAAATTCTACATATTTTTGCAGTGGAGTATATAAAAAAAGAAAAGAATGAAAACATCTGACAGATACAGAAAGCAAACTGAAAAGGTGACTCACATGGTTTTAATATGCTAACTATATTAGCATAAAGTTCCTCTTGGAGTTTTTGTTTTTTCTGTATCAGTTCACCTCTGTTTGCGATGATTCTCCTTTGTTTTGATGGTTGAATAATTTTTTGGAATGTTTCATCCACGTTTTGGTTTTCATGTTTACCACTATTTTGAAAGGCACTCGTTGTTAGGGGCGTGTACCTATGAGGTCATGGCATGACATGACAGATTAAAAGGTCCCGCTGGATTTCACTTCCTCATTGGAGTTGTGGATCAAATTCCTTTTTGAATAGTTCTTTCAAACTTTTTTGCTTTTGATTTTTGTGTCTCTCATTTTGGCTTTGACGCTCTGACCTTTTGATCTTCTGGTATTGACCCTTTTTGGCTTTCGTCTACTCTCCTGCCTCACTCCCAAACTTATTCTGCCTACAGATATTACACAGTGTCAGAGACACATAGTTCGAAAGAACAAAAATGTACATGCAATAAAATGGTGATTTTCATGGTTGACCAGGGCATAGCTAGATACTGTATTAAATCAAGCAGACGATGCTGACAGGAGACAAGTGAGGTGTTAGCCAAGTAGCAAAATCAAAGAAAGCAAAATACCAAAACCAAAAATCTGGGCAGAAATACCAGTCAAAATAAAAATGTTTTTTAAGAAGTCCTAACATCACCAATAACTCCTTTCCCTAATTACAGCAAAGTTGCAAAGGATTTTGTTTATTTTTAGAAAATATCCAAAACTTAGATATCAACAACTGCACGCCACTATCCTAAATAGGGAGGACCTGATGACACAACATGCCATGTGACATCTGTGTGATGTGATTAGTAGCAGGCTGTGGATCATCTTTTTCTATATCTTTCTGTCCTCTGCATCTTGTTCTGTTACACCCATCACCTGCATGTCCTCTCTCACCACATAAATAAACCACCTCTTAGGCCTTCCTCTTTTCCTCTTCCCTGGCAGCTCTATCCTTAACATCCTTCTCCCAATATACCCAGCATCTCTCCTCTGCACATGTCCAACCCAACACAATCTCTCCTCTCTGACTTTGTCTCCCAACCGTCCAACTTGAGCTGACCCTCTAATGTCTCATTTCTAATCATATCCATCCTCGTCTCACCCAGTGCAAATGTTAGCATCTTTAACTCTGCTACCTCCAGCTCTGTCTTCTGCTTTCTGGTCAGTGACACCGTCTCCAACCCATATAACATAGCTGGTCTAACTACCGTCCTGTAGACCTTCCCTTTCACTCTTGCTGATACCCGTCTGTCACAAATTACTCCTGACACTCTTCTCCACCCATTCCACCCTGCCTGCACTCTCTTTTTCACCCCTCTTCCACAATCCCCATTACTCTGTACTGTTGATCTCAAGTATTTAAACTCATCCACCTTCGCCAACTCTACTCCCTGCATCCTCACCATTCCACTGACCTCCCTCTCATTTACACACATGTATTCTGTCTTGTTCCTACTGACCTTCATTCCTCTCCTCTCCAGAGCATATCTCCACCTCTCCAGGGTCTCCTCATCTTGCTCCCTACTCTCACTACAGATCACAATGTCATCAGCAAACATCATAGTCCACGGGGACTCCTGTATAATCTTGTCTGTCAACCTGTCCATCACCATTGCAAATAAGAAAGGGCTCAGAGCCGATCCCTGATGTAATCCCACCTCCACCTTGAAAGAATCTGTTACTCCTACCGCAGACCTCACCACTGTCACGTTTACCTCATACATATCCTGTACAACTCTTATGTACTTCTCTGCCACTCCCGACTTCCTCATACAGTACCACAACTCCTCTCGAGGCACTCTGTCATATGCTTTCTCCAGGTCCACAAAGACGCAATGCAACTCCTTCTGGCCTTCTCTAAACTTCTCCATCAACATTCTTGGCATGAAACCATACTGCTGCTTACTAATCATCACTTCACTTCTTAACCTAGCTTCCACTACTCTTTCCCATAACTTCATGCTGTAAAGCGGTAATAAACAATATGCAATGATATCCACAAAATGTAGGCAACCATCCAATAACTACTAAATGGCATCAACAGACTAACCATTCAAAAATTCGAAAAAATGACAAAGACAATCTAAAGAAGCCTTAACTACGATTCATGACACTCACTGTGATTAAGTGGTGAGTTTTAGAGATGATATTTAAAACTGTGCACAGCTACAAATAATGTTTTTTTTTTAATCATGCAGTACTTTGTGCCTGGGAGTTGGAAATCCTGTTTATTAGCAGTGTGGAGGCTAGGAGTGTAAAAATAGTAGATGGGCTTAATAACAGCTACTGTAAATGTGATGAAGCGGACCCTTGCCTAATCCTAAAACCCATGATCTTGGCCCTGGCACTGGTGCTGCAGTGACATTGAGTTTTGTGGCATATCTGAATATTTACATATTCCAGTGAAATGATGCACACACTGCACCTCTCACACTAAACAACATGGGCATTAAATGTCCCTACTTTGAGGATGTTTATTGGAACTAATGGAAGCTTAGCATAATCACCTTCTTTAATGTTGCAAAGTCTGACTTGCTACATATCATTAGATAGATAGATAGATAGATAGATAGATAGATAGATAGATAGATAGATAGATAGATAGATAGATAGATAGATAGATAGATAGATAGATAGATAGATAGATACTTTATTAATCCCAATGGGAAATTCACAATTAGGAAACTAGCCGAGTGGTCCCATTTAGTAAAGATTATCTTTTTGAGCTCAAGCACACCGTTCAGTATGATGGACTAGAGCCTTTTCCTATGACATATGGCATATTTTACAGGCACTGAACTGTGATTTCAATGCAAGGATGTCTACTGTTCAGAATGAATATGTGCAGTATGCCACCGTCTTTAAATGTTAGGCTATTATCCTTATACATGGTAATCTTTTTGCACTGACAAATTCATTTCTTTGTTTGGATAAATAATCTTTTTTTTCTTTTAGCATATTTTATGTACATTTTCTGAGAAGCAGGGTATAAATTTGGCAAAGAGCTGATACATTTCAAGTTCCACTGTTAAATACACTAGCAGTCACGTTGTATTTCTTCTGGGCTAAAAGCAAATATTGTAGTACCAATAAAACTGAAACAGTAAATCAAGTCAATACTGCATCTAAAGTAGGATGTTTTTGAGCATTAGGTCATCTTCATAATTGCAATGAAGTCAATCTGATAGCTCATTGAAGTGTCATGTTTCAGAAGCAAAGCCAAAAGTTAAATCGTGGAAGGTAGCAATATGATATTAGCTGTCAAGCAAACAGATGAACTTTTGCTTTTGTTTTGTCTATCTAAATATCTCTTGTATTCATATGGCTATCAGTATTAGAAAAAAAACATACATAGTATGTGCCATGCATTTATCAATTTTATGAAACCTGGTCAGAGGGAAATCCAAGGCTGTCTTGATAGCAATGAAAACAAGGCACATACCTATGCTCGTGCTACATTAATAAAGGGGCCAGTCATTTTCATAGTAAGTTTATAGATTGTGAAAGAAATGTTACATGAATTTCAGAGTTCAGTGACTGAGAGTAAAATAAAAGGACAATTTCCATCAACATCGAGGGTGGTGCATATTACTGGCATACCATGGTGGAAAAATAATAATACATTTTAAAATGCACAAATACATAAAACTCTCAATATATTGTCTCACACACTGGGCATGGGCTGGCGTTCTGGCCAGGATGGCTCAAGGTTTCTTACCCAGCTGGGGGGACCAGTTTAACAGAAGGACAAGGCGAGACCACTCACATAGATGGCAGTCTTCCATGGGCTACAGTGCCTGCATGGGTACCCACAGGGCAGGCTGGGAACTGCAGTACTATCAGACAGCCCTGCTGGGCTCCATGGGTGCTGCCAGGGGGAGCTACAGGGACAGACCATCCCTATTTTAACCCAGGAGTGCTTCCAACGTGCAGTGCGGTAACACCAGAAGGCTCCAACGCCTCATCTCAGGGAGTCGGGAGGTGGAGAGACAAAGATCACCTGGATGAGTGGAAGGAGAAGAACAAAAAGAGGCTGAGTAAGAGAAGGGTACTTGGGTGATTCTATGACTGATAGGAAGAAGTTTGTCAGGATATTGTAAAAATGTATTTGCTTAAACCCGGGACTTGTGTTGGTGTTGGTGTGTTTGAGTGTTTGGGGGCTCACTATATTCTCCCTCCTGATAGAGAACCAATGAATGATCAACTGAAAACCTGATATAACATTATCTTCTATAGATGCTAAAATAAAGCGTTTTAACCTAAACGCACACGTCAACTATGATGTAGCCTAAAACGTCCCATGATCCATGTTCTTTCCATTTACATGGGACCATCCAACTCATGGGGTCAGTGCTACACCAGGTTGGCTTATGAATGTTCTTGATTGGACCAGTCCATCCATTTCCTGAATTTACTAATTCAGTTTCAGGCTTGTATACTGCTGGAAATTAACCTGGCAGTAAAGGGTAGAAGCCAATCATCAACCCTGGAAATAATATTAAGAGAACACTCACACATACCCTCTCTCTGCCCTAACAAACAAATTTAGAATCGCTTTTGAATTAACATGCATGTCTTTGCAATGTGTGAGAAAAAGGAAAAACTGGAGGTATTACTTTTGTTTATCCATTTGTAAGTGTGACATATGACAGTTCATATACAGTCATATGAAAAGGTTTGGGAACCCCTCTTAATTCTTTGGATTTTTGTTTATCATTGGCTGAGCTTTCAAAGTAGCAACTTCCTTTTAATATATGACATGCCTTATGGAAACAGTAGTATTTCAGCAGTGACATTAAGTTTATTGGATTAACAGAAAATATGCAATATGCATCATAACAAAATTAGATCCATCCATCCATCCATTATCCAACCCGCTATATCTTAACTACAGGGTCACGGGGGTCTGCTGGAACCAATCCCAGCCAACACAGGGCGCAAGGCAGGAAACAAACCCTGGGCAGGGCGCCAGCCCACCGTAGACAAAATTAGATAGGTACATAAATGTGGCCACCCCAACAGAGATATTACATCAATACTTAGTTGAGCCTCCTTTTGCAAATATAGCAGCCTCTAGACACCTCCTATAGCCAGTGATGAGGGTCTGGATTCTGGATGGAGGTATTTTTGACCATTCTTCCATACAAAATCACTCCAGTTCAGTTAAATTTGATGGCTGCCGAGCATGGACAGCCTGTGTCAAATCATCCCATAGATTTTTCGATGATATTCAAATCAGGGGACTGTCACAGCCATTCCAGAACATTGTACTCTCTGTCTGCATGAATGCCTTTGTAGATTTCGAACTGTGTTTTGGGTCATTGTCGTTGGAATATCCAACCCCTGCGTAACTTCAACTTTGTGATTGATACTTGAACATTATCCTGAATAATTTGTTGATATTGGGTTGAATTCATCCGACCCTCGACTTTAACAAGGGCCCCAGTCCCTGAACTAGCCACACATCCCCACAGCATGATGGAACCTCCATTAAATTTGACAGTAGGTAGCAGGTGTTTTTCTTGGAATGCGGTGTTCTTCTTCCACCATGTAAAGTGCTTTTTGTTATGACCAAATAACTCAATTTTTGACTCATCAGTCCAAAGCACTTTGTTCCAAAATGAATCTGGCTTGTCTAAATGAGCATTTGCCTACAACAAGTGACTGTTTGTGGCGTGAGTGCAGAAAGGGCTTCTTTCTCATCACCCTGCCGTACAGATGTTCTTTGTGCAAATTGTGCTGAATTGTAGAATGATGTACAGATACACCATCTGCAGCAAGATGTTCTTGCAGGTCTTTGGAGGTGATCTGTGGGTTGTCTGTAACCATTCTCACAATCCTACACATATGGCGCTCCTGTATTTTTCTTGGCCTGCCAGACCTGGGTTTAACAGCAACTGTGCCTGTGGCCTTCCATTTCCTGATGACATTCCTTACAGTTGAAACTGACAGTTTAAACCTCTGAGACAGCTTTTTGTAGCCTTCCCCTAAACCATGATACTGAACAATCTTTGTTTTCAGATCTTTTGAGAGTTGCTTTGAGGATCCCATGCTGTCACTCTTCAGAGGAGAGTCAAAGGGAAGCACAACTTGTAATTGACCACCTTAAATACCTTTTCTCATGAATGGACACACCTGTCTATGAAGTTCAAGGTTTAACGAGCTAATCCAATCCAATTTGGTGTTGCAAGTAATCAGTATTGAGCAGTTACATGCATTCAAATCACAATTACAAGGGTACCCAAATTTTTACACAGCCAGTTTTTCACATTTGATTTAATTTCATACAACTAAATACTGCTTCACTAAAACTCTTTGTTCGGAGAACACCCCAGTACTCAGATGTTCCTAGGAAATGAAAGACATACCACTGTTATCTTTTTTGTTGAAAGTAGAATAAATTATTATGCAGGCTGAGAGGGGTTCCCAAACTTTTTCATATGACTGTAACTGTCATAATGATTTGTGTTCAGATGTATGGTTTCAGACGAAGAATAGTTAAAAACAGTAGATTTGTGAGCAGAAGGAAACTCAACTTGAAAGACTGCATTCTGGTATTCACAGACCAGGAAATAAAGGTGTTATGGTGTAGCTGGAGTTTTATCCATGGCTTAAGTTTATGTTATTTATTTACTTCCTTAATGTGCTTTGTTGCAATTTATGTTATTGAATATGTTTTCATTTTTTTGTATTATAATTGAAGTGTCGTTATTGTTTTGTATTATGCAAATTATGTATTAATTTCTCTTTTATTTTGCAGTCTTTATGATGAGCCTAGGAAGGCAGGCCTATTAATACTGCAGACCCATATACAGTAAGCTCATGACAGCCTCAGTGCCAGTGCTATCGCATTAGTGTTGACTTCAGTTTTTCATCTCTCTTTTATTTTTGAATTGTTTTGGACTTATTAGGTACCTGTTAATTTGTTTCTGTTTTTTATCATTTGGCTTTGGTTTCTGCCCCTTTTCTACATCATTGTCTTGTTTTTTTCTTATATTTTTGTCTAGAGGCATACCTGTTGTTATATGGAGTGTCACACATTTTAAAATGTGGTGTAAGGGCTCCAAGAGACCATAAAGCAGGCCAGGACCTTCACGGGTCTGCCCATATCATCCAGCCCGCCTATTGCTACCTGCAGGCTTTGGCCTACACAGTCCCAAAATGGGGAAGTGGTATTACTTCAAAAAATACACTTCAAGACAAAATGCAGAGCTGTAAAATAATAAAGTGCAAGTACTTTGTTACTTTACTTAAGTACATTTTCAGCTCTTTGTGCTTTAATTGATTAAATTTCATTTAGGGCTACTTTAACTTTTACACGACTACATTTTTAGGTCAAAGAGCATTACTATTTACTTATTGTAAACTCATATAAGAGACTTATAGAATGTGTTGTCAACTAAGGTTATAGTTCAGTGTTTCTCAAACACAGTCAATAGAATGCCTTATATTAATCCATAATAAAAGCACATTAGTGTGCTTCCCTCTGCTCATTTGAAAAGTTGTTCTCTCTGCTTCCGGCTCACTGTTGAGACAAGAAAACTGAATGTGCACGGTCGTATTTGAAAGCATCACCTAAAGAAATCTCTGTTTTCAAGAAATTGCCTTCAAGTTTAAAGAAGCATGTTGAAGTAAGTTTTTTTCCTCTTCTTCAGCTATCTTATATGGAGCCCCCAAAGTCCCAAAAAACAGTGTCTTTTTAATTTTTTGCAAACAAAATGTTATGGGCATAAGTTATACAGTATCTTCCAACCACAACTTATATGCTGCGCAAACTATATATTCGCTTGTACAAGATATTGTGGTGGATTTTTATAAGTCCAATTACTGAAACACTAGTGAGAACCCGGATGTAAAAGTCTCTGTTTACCTGGAGAAGACAGACTCATGGCCAGCGAGGGGTGAAGTGAGTGACTCCAAGGTCTTGGTGTCCATTTTTATGTGAGTGCTAATAAAAGGGGGTTTCAGCTTTCTTTTAAGCAGAGATAAACTGTCCAGCTGCGTGCCTACAAGAATAGGAATTAAATTAAATGAACAATCTAGTTTTGTGTGCACATTGAACTATGAGTAGCAATATATTTTGATTTGGTAAATTATTGTATATTTACTGCACTTCTGTTATTCTGTCTTGCAAAGTGTGTGACCTTTTTGTTATATCTGTATCATGTCCAGGGCATTCTTCTGTAGAACTTTGACTCTCAGGTTTGTAATTGGCATTTTATTATGTTAGATTGAAGTTGAATTATTGTAGTGTAATATTAATGCAAGTTGGTTTAATGCTTGTATGTGTGGTGTCAAACACATGCGCATGGGAGGCAGCTAAATGGCCCAAAAGAAGGTAATTCCACGCCAGGCCAGGCCAGGAGGTGGTGGGGTGCATTAAACCTTCCTCTTTTATCTCTGTAGACTGGACATGGGAAATTCTGCCTGATTCAGGCTTAATTATATCACTTCCTGTTCCAGCCCCGAGGATGTCACTTCTGGTTCCTACACCCAAGAACATCACTTCTGGTTCCAGGCCTCAATGACATCACTTCCATCTGCCTGCCTTAAATACAATACAACTTCCTCTGTAACTTCAGTTCTGTTTTGGACTCAACTCTGTACACATCTGTGCAACTTATTTTGCCTTTTGCAGCCAGGCTTTAAGTATACAGGTGGCTGCCCCAAACCTTTTTTCTGTGTGTTAATGCTATTTATTTCATAGTGGTAAAATGTTATCTCTCTATTATAAAAAAAAATCCTGTGATGGAGACTAGGGAGACGAGACATGATCTTCTTGGAAGACAATTTGACGTCCCGCGAGAGACACTTTAACGTCACGCAAGACAAGGCAGTGAGATAACATTTAAAATAAGTTCACAGACATCTAACCTAGCAGTTGTTGGAATGCTTTTGGCAGACAGACATCATGTGCTCCCAGCTCTTAAAACAACGACAAGCAGAACACGCAGCTTGCCAGCAGCAGCTGGAAGCCAGCAGATGATCCGACTGCTTCTCCTTAGCGTGTGTTCAGCCAAACCCCCCCTTCACAACGCAAGTGGCAAAAGGACAGCTGCTATACAGGCTTTTAAATGATCGGGCAGCGAGACAAGCAGATTAGGCAGCTTGCCAGCAGCAGAAAGACAACAGATGATCCGACGGCATCTCCTTAGCGCGCTTTAAGCTGACCCTCCATTCACAACTTGAGCAGCGTTATACGTCCTGCGAGAAAGATTTAGCCACACCCAGGTCCAGAAATAAAGGACAAGTATTGTTTTTACAAAAGTTTTAAAATAAAAGTGAAAATAATGCATATGTAACAATTCCCATGAAAATAACAATCTCTTTAAATTGTATATCCGGAAAACCAAACCAGGGGGTGGGCAAGCGAAGCGAGCAGGGGTCGGAGCCTCCTAGTTCTGTATAATTTAACTTTTGTATAGGAATGCACTAAAATTAGGAATATATATTATTAGACAACCTGGTATACATCTCGTAATGCTGAGGAATTAGTAATATGCCTTGACTTTAATTGCAGTTAATTCTATAGTTTACATTAGTGATTCAGCGAGTGATTTGAAGATAAAATTGGATACTAAATTAAGCAAAGGAAACACCAGCTTTCTTAAGAGAATTCTGGTTAAACATAAACTACAATTCTGAAATTGTCTTACTATGTAATGTAAAAACTGCCCTTCTAAAATCCATCTATACTTTAGTGAAGTATAATAAACCAGTCTGTTTTGATTTTCACTTACTCTTTTTATATTGTGCATCTATTCAAGTGATAAGGTTGTGAGTTGTTCACTTAATTTTTCTTATTCTTATTTTTGTATTTTATCCTATTAGTCTTCACTCTGGAGTAGGGATGCCTCATTCAGTGTTGCTGGGTGTCCCAATAGGGGAGGCAGAATATAAGTCATAAGCACACTAGTACCACACTTCACATCACTACCATGTCACTGACTGCAGTTAAGTAATGATCAAAGGCATGATTGCATGACTTGCACAATTTATGATTCTGTAGCAAAAATATTGTGTAAAATAAAAATAAAAAGTGTTGTTTTCTTTTGACAAAATCTTGCACTTTCTCATTATTATAAAATGTACTTTTACTTTTAGATCTTGAGTATTTTTGAAAGCAGATACTTTTTCCTTTTAATTAAGTATTTTTTAACTAAAATACTTCTTACTTAAGTGAAAGTAAATTTTTGATAGAGTACTTTGACTTTTACTCAAGTATCCTTTCTGAGTACTTTTTACAACTCTACCAAAATATATCAACATGTCTTACAAGGGAGAGAAAACCATAAAACTCTGGTTTGTTGAGGTAATCCAAAACAAGGAATCTTTACAAAAGAAGGAGTTATTAACAAAAACAGAAACACTGGGAAAAGGGAGATATAATACATACAAGTAGTTGCCTTAAAAGCAATCCAAAGTGATCAAATCCCAATATGCAATACAAGAGCAGAATCCACAAAACAGTAGCACAAAAAAATAACACAAATACCAAGAAATAATACTTACAGTAGTCTGATACAACTTGAAATGTCAAAGAATCGCTGAAGGACCTGCTTCCCACTTCAGATTATAAAGGCTGAGTGAGGGTGGTTTGTTAGCAGTTTGATCAGGGTGACCCCACCTCTTAGGGTTCTACCCATAAAGCACAAGGAACATAATAGAATATACAAGTACAATACATAGCTAAAAATAATTAATTAGCAGAACAATATTAAGAAGAAATATATAAATACTAATGGCACATGAAAAAGTATTTTAAAATAAACAAGGTAACCTCTGTCCCGAAGTGAAAAAATGAAGTTCTTTATATTTTGTTTTTTTAAATAATCAAAAACGAAGGAATAACAGGCAAAGCTGAGAAAAAGGCATAAAAGGGTTTGCCTAAATATTAATCCAAGGCAATCAAGTGTAAATCCTCAGTCCAGTCAACAGCAACCAAAAATAAGTGGCAAAATCCAGTGACTATAATAATAAGCCAAAACAATGCTATGAAGCCTGCTCCACTATGATCAATGAACTTAGGTGACACTTATGTTCTCAACCTCATTATGAAAACTGAGGTGATCTCTCAGAAGTTAGGCTGATTTGGAATTGCCAGTTCATCTTGGGGATGTGGAAGGAATATCCATGTAGACATGGGGAGGACAACAAATTCCATACAGATGATGCGGTTCCGATAGCCACTATGTCAACATGCCTTCCTCTTCTTACTTGTGAGACAGAATTATCTTTATACTTATTACAATGAGTGCATGAAACTGGTCTGCTTCCTTTCCAAAAAATTATCCTAGTTTTCATGATCTTTTCAATTAAAAAAGCATCAATGACATGGTTCCTTTCTGACATTGGACAATTGTGAACTATTTTAATTGTGTTAACTTCTATTCAACTCTTGTACTAGAATTACTGTACCAATTAGCATTTGAATAGTGTCAGACTGTTTTTCAGCAGCACTAGGCTCAACACAAAAATCAGTAATGTATAGGGCACCACACTGCTACAGGGTACCTATACATATTTGGATTGACCAATGTACCCTCCAGCTAACCTAACCAAAAAACAAAGTACTGAGCAAACAAAATCCATGCAGACACAGGGAGAATGTTAAAGCTGTAAACACATACTAACCAGGCTGATTAAATGGCAGCTAACCACTATGTCATTATTCCAGAAATCTGGATGTGCCCTTTACTTAATTAAAGAAGCAGTTTGGTATTTTTCAAGTCAAAGTTCTTTCCTCGCTGTTTTGTCTTGGTAGAGTAATGTATTGCTCTACTTTCCCCTATTGTATTATTAATATGTAGCCTTTGTCAGAATGCCTCTAATCTTACAGACTTACCACTGTTTATAAGGTATTGTACCATTTAACTCCTCCCCACCTTCCCTTCTATATCTATAAACTCAGGCAATTAGGTATAGTAAAAGACAAGCAGGAGTTAAGTTACACATAAAATAATATTCATAAATAATAACAATATGCAAAGTACATTTGAATATTGGCAACCATATAACCTGATTAAATGGTGATGTGTAGTATCAGGAGGCACACAGACTTGTAGTTACTTAAAATGTCTCTAGTTAAGGCATCGTTAGTGCTCAGCTTTCTTCAGAACAGGCCGTATGCCTGTTCCAATATGGCTACCGAGCTGTGGTCTCCATTGTGTTGTCCTTTTAGTTCATCAGTTTGGTCTTCATCAGATGTTAGTAAGAGAGATGCTTCTTCATCATCAGAGGTTAGTAAGAGAGAGAGAATGTGGTTGAACAAGCAGATTTATAGATTCTCTGTCCAACCCCTAGAGCCAATAGGACATCATGGTACTTAAAGGCTTCTGATACAAGCCAATTCCAAACAGCCATACTTCAGACCAATGGGGGAATACAACATCCTAAATCCTGTCACCCCCCCAAGACCATATGTTAGGTAGACTGGCTTCCTTGCAGGGTTTGAAAGACTTTAGCAGAGAAATACTCGCCAAACTGGTTTAAGGCACATCCTCCCCCAGTTCTGTCGTAACATTCAAAGAGACCCATTCCTGGTGGGGGTAAACATGAATGCTTCTCACTAATTTAACACTAAATTACATTGCTTTGCCTAAATTACAAATAAAGACATACAAAATATTTATCAGGTTATATGCAAAATCTTACATCACAACACCTCACAAGCATGCATATATGCATTTTCCTTGTGAAATTGTGGTCTAAAGTCAATCACTTTTTATACATTTTAAAAAATTATCCTGCACACACTGGCGCTTTACATTGCAATTTATGGGGCACAAAGGCTTAAAAACTTACCATTTACATCCATTTTTCAAGGCAAGACAGTTGTCGAGTATTGATCCTTGTCTTGCAATTACACATACTTTGTAAAATAGTTTATACATGTCATTTCTGAACCCATAAACAACGATATTATGCAATTCAGCCATTTTTAAAGAAGACTAGCTGTGCTCGATAGCTCAGCACAGGCTTCCTACGCAACAACCTTTCACACCACCGAGGAGTGGTTTCCTCACAATAGACCAATTCACAGTAATCTTTTTGTGCCACGTAGTTAGTTTTGTTTTAATGTACTTCCAATATTTACTTGAGAATTTGTACAAGCGCATAGAAAACCTATCTTTACCATGAGAAAAATAAGACCAGGAATAGGAGATAAAATTAATATTTTCAGATCCGTTTTGTTGTCCACGTCAGAAATGTGGAAGGTGCAGATCAATAGTTAACAGCTGCCTTGACTTGAAAAATGGATGTACGGTACTTTTTCTCTGTGTATCATAGACTACATAGTCTATCATAGACTATGTAAAGCACTAGAATGAGCAGGATATTTTTTTAAATTTATAGAAAGTCCTCAACTTTAGAACACAATTTTGCATGGCAAATGCATATATATCATGTTTGTGAAGAATGTGAAGAAGTAACTTTAACCTGAAAAATACCAAATTTATTCTTTACACACCGTATATACTTGCGGATAAGTTCTCCCACGGATAAGTTGGGGCTTGATTTTACTGTATAATTTCTGGTATTTTATAATGTCGGTCGTATAAGTCGAATGTGGAAAAGTCACGCTATTGGTCCAAGAGATTATGATATGCTAATGCCCACCTAAGAGAGTAACCACGGAGCACATTGCCTTTTTTTTTTTCTATGTATTGTGCCTACGTGGCCACACGGTAATACCCGAACTATTGCAAAGTGACATTTGCACTGTTGTGTGTTTTTGTATCTCACATCCTCATACATCTTTATCGTAAGAGCATCCCTTATCTACAATGGAGTGTTCGATCAGAAGATAATATGAAGCTTGTTTTAAATTAAAAATCGTTGAAGTGGCAAAAGAAATTGGTAACTGCACTGCTACAACAAAATTCGGTGTGCCTGAGAAACTGGTGCAAGATTGGAGGAGGCAAGAAGATGTAAAAAAAAAATATGTAAGTGTTGCATTTTTGAACAGGAGTATAAGTTGGGTTCTGATTTTATGATCGATTTTTTGGGCTTCAAGACTCAACTTATACGTGAGTATACATGCTACTTAAAGGATTTGTCATTTGTTCATGATGTATGTTTAGTCTACTTATTGCTAAATAATCAATCCATTTTTATGTAAACACACTAGTAAATGTCCCCTTGGTATTAATAAAGTTTATCTAAACTAATTGAATCTAGTACCCAGCCATAATGATCATCCCCTACATATTGCATTTATTGCTTATTTTAACTTCTTGTTTTTTAGTATCTTTTATTACTACTTTCTGGACAGGAATCATTTCTGATCAGGTTTGGTTCCATGCTGAAGTGATAGCCTTCCTGTTGTTGTGATTCACACCGGAAATTCAACTATCAAGGCAGCCTGCCAGGAGATAAAACTGTGAGTGGATAGGCAAAAGAATAGTTGGAAAATGAATTTGCGTCTATGCCAAAGAGTCAAAAACATGATTGCCAATGTACAATACTCAACATGAATATGGTTTCCATAAATAGTTATTCAAGAGTCACAAAGTGTTTAGACTCGATTAATCCAAAAGTTTGGTCACTCGCATTATCCCATCTTAATATTGTTGAGCTTGTCCGTGCAGCGTGGGTAAAAAAATGGTCCACGACAAAGATATCCATCAGGAAGCCTTTAATTACTAACTAAACATTATCCAGAAGTATTCAGCAATACATTTGGATTGAATTTAATGAAATAGATGCTGCTTAACAGGTTGTTGCTCTAGCTCGGAGTACGGAGCTCTTTTAGCGTGTGTCCATACACCAAGCCTGTGAACAATCAACCACAAACTAGTGCTTTCACTGTGCATGACAACCAAGATAACTCACCACGTGTCAAAGTCACCCTGAACATTAGAGTAGTTAAAGCAAAAGCCCTGAACTTCTTCTGGTCACTACAATATTCACAATCACAATGTGACATGCAAGACCATCTTCAGAACATATGACCAACAATAAGCGCTGTTGCTAACAAAAATGAAAACAGAGCTACAGTGTGAAGTCAAAATGACACTTTAATGGCATCATTGATAGAGCTATAAAAAATATCAACCACATAGTATTTCAAAGCACAGAAATAATGCACCCATAATTTTCCATGAGGGAAACATATAACACCTAAGACCAGATTCAAAATATAGATAGATAGATAGATAGATAGATAGATAGATAGATAGATAGATAGATAGATAGATAGATAGATAGATAGATAGATAGATAGATAGATAGATAGATAGATAGATAGATAGATAGATAGATAGATACTTTGTTAATCCCAAGAGGAAATTCACATACTCCACAGCAGCATCCTGATACAAAAAACAATATTAAATTAAAGATTGATAATAATGCAGGTAAAAACAGACAATAACTTTGTATAAAGTTAATGTTTAACCCATGTGTGTGGAATTGAAGAATCGCATAGTTTGGGGGAGGAACGATCTTCTCATTCTGTCAGTGGAGCAGGACAGTGACAGCAGTGTTTGTAAAAATATGTACAAATGGGTGATTTCTTTTTTCCTTCCTTTCTTATTATTAGCCAAGATCAGATCAATTAAATTAGTTTTAGTTGAAAAAAGAGATTTGCTTGTAGATTTAAATGGATCCCAAAGACAAAAAAATTATTTTAAAGTAAACATTTGTGAATTCAGCACTAACCCACACACTCATGCACTTTTTTCAGCGTGTTTTTTAGATGTTCAATTAGTGCTTGAGGAACCTGAGATATGAGAATACCTTCTGAAAGTGATTCAAGTCTGAAGTTAATGACTGTGTTCAGATTCAGCAGACGGGCAAAGAAACATTCAGCACAGGGTGTAATATGGTGGCCCTGAGTGATGATCAAATGAATCTGAATCACACAGAGCCATCAATAACACCAGTCCTCAAAGCACAATCGTCCAGGTAATGCATACTGCTGTACAGTATGAGAATGTCTGTCTGAGAAAAACAAAAGTCATCTTCTGAGTACACGAAAAACAGATCTCAAAAAGCTTAGTATTTAATGACTCATGATTTCGCTTATATCAGACCTAGACAACTTAATAGTGTTAGTTCTTGATAGCTGTTGGGAAACCAGCCCAGATTTCCATTTCAGACAAACTGCCTGACATGCTGACATGGAAAGACATTACTCACATAAGATAAGAAGTCAACAAAAAATTGCTTTGTCTCTGGAAGAAGCCGAATCATTGCCTGTTCTTGTAAAGGTGCGGACTGCATGATATCTTTAGCCTGCCTGAGCTATTCAGTAAAGCTGAGAACACGGGAGCACATTGAAATGCTTTTTTATTCACAGGCTCACTTTGTCAGAAAAACACATGTTTCATGCCATCTTTGTATTTATTTTCCTTTTGTATCCACAACCTTAAACCTTACCCTTTTAGCTTATGGCCTTATTATTACAAGTGTGTCACTGTTGATACTCCAAACTATTTAATATCTGCTTTAGTAAAGCCTCCTCTCAGCTCTGCACAGAAACCCAAACAGAATTTTGTTTGCTTCTTTTTTTCAATGTCACCTCAAGTTAACCTACATTAATGCCTTCATTCTCTTTGGACCAGAAAAAGTTCTTAAGCACCTCATAGATTGATAGACTGGGCTGGAGTACACGTATGAAATGGGTTTATTTGGGTTGAAGAGAAAGAGTGAAACCTGTTTAAAAAGTATTGACACATACAAGACAAGCATTATATGGATTAATCTGAAGGTAACACCAGGGAAGGATTTGGAAGGTAGTGCCACAACTTACTGGTTTGTCTGACTTTATACAGACATGAGGATGACGGCCGAGACGAGTCCTTCAGAACCCATTTTCAACACCCTGCCAGCCCCTCTTCTTTCCATCTAAAGGATTCATAATACTGAAGATACCTCAACAAGTGGTCAACATTGACCAGCGACTGAAACTGGCACACCATTGAGCCCAGTACATGAATTTTAAAGAAGAAAAATCACAATGTCAGAGAGCGCAGATTTATTTTCTACTCTCCTTTTTGTTTTTTCTTTCATTGCCATTAGGCTCTTTCACCTGGATCTCCAACCCATTTCTCTGCCAGCCTCTGATCTTTCCACAGTCTTAAGATCACATTTTGGATTTTAGCAATGTTACATTTGCTTATTTATTATATGAATAAAAGATGATCTCCCAGATGTTTGGAAACAGTACTGTGTCTCTTCGGAGAATCCTTGGGTACCCCTTGTTTGACTTTGTGTTGAACGAAACGTTGTTCATGGAGTCCTGAATAAGGCACATTACCTGCATTGTGAGGGAGTGTCACTTATCCGACAAATAAAATCCAAGCACATCTCTCCAGTTTTGATGTCACTACATTGGTTACTTGTGTCATTTAGAATTGACTTTAAAATCCTGCTTATGGATTACAAAGCCTTCAATAATTTCGCTCCATCTTATATGTCGGAATGTCTTACACTCAAAATCGTAACCTTAGATCTTCATATGAGTGTCTGCTTAGAATTCCGAGAGCTAAACTTAAAGAAGTGGTGAGGCGACCTTCTGCTGTTATGCACCTAAAATCTGGAATAGCTTGCCAATAGGAATTCGCCAGGCTAATACAGTGGAGCACTTTAAAACACTGCTGAAAACATATTACAGTACTTTAACATGGCTTTCTCATAGCTTCATCTTAGTTTAATCCTGATGCTCGGTATATTCAATTAATTATCATTATTATTTATGGTATTCACTGCAGTGGGTTGGCACCCTGCCCAGGGTTTGTTTCCTGCCTTGCGCCCTGTGTTGGCTGGGATTGGCTACGCAGACCCCCATGACCCTGTAGTTAGGATATAGCGGGTTGAATAATGGATGGATGGATGGATGGTATTCATATTCAAAATCCGTACTAACCCCTACTTTCTCTTCTGTTCTTTTTCTGATTTTCTGGGGTGGCGACCTGCACCACCACCACCTGATCAAAGCACCGTGATGTCCCTACATTGATGGATTAAAGGCCAGAAGTCCACATGACCGTCATCATCAAGTTCTTTCATGAGAACCCTGAATACAATGAGGACTGATCATTTATGTGAAGTAGAATGCCTAGAGGGGGCTCGTGGCCTGGAACCCCTGCAGATTTTATTTTTTTTCTCCAGCCGTCTGGAGTTTTTGTTGTTTTTTTCTGTCCTCCCTGGCCATCGGACCTTACTTTTATTCTATGTTAATTAGTGTTCCCTTATTTTAATTCTGATTTATTTTGTCTTTTTTCTCTTTCTTCATCATGTAAAGCACTTTGGGCTGCATTATTTGTATGAAAATGTGCTATAGAAATAAATGTTGTTGTTGTTATGACATTACGGCCACGTGGTGCGATTCCCTGAGGGTGATTTGGCCCACAGACCATCTGGACCAGGCCAAGGGGATGCCCACGTAACACTTGGCTGCAGCAGATGGATGGTCTTTTCCGGAGGGTGGAACTGGATTGCGTGTCTGCCAACCGGGATCGCAAGCTGTTTCGTTTGTGTTGTGGGTGCGTCAACGTGCTGTACCAGTTCATTCTCCCTGACCTGACCTGACAGACCTTATTCCTTTCTTGAATCTTCTGGTCTTTATAGCATTTAAACTTTCATGATAAGATCTTCACAGAGTAAAGAAATACCACACAACTATGCTGAGGGATCAGGTCTCACTTTTACTAATGACAAGCTTGAAAACAAGTAAAAAATCCCCACCTTTTCCACCTCATTTTTAAAACTTTGCTAAGGGCATAGGGAATCCTTTACATGTTAGCAGGAGACAGGAGAAAACACATGCCGATAAATTTGCTGGATTGTTGCTATGACTGCAAAAAATGAGTTGTATGGCACAACATAGCTATTAGCAGAGGGTAAGGGAAGAAAACCAATGAATTGACTAAACCAAAAAAGAGGACTGATAAAAAGAGCATATCCCAATATGCAAAAAGAATTTAAAAAAAGACAGAAGTTCTAATAAATCTTTCAAATTTTGAGTTCTCGATTATCTAATAAATATAAAAAATTTTCTATCTTTACAGAATGGCAAACTTTTATAAGTGCAGGCAAAATCACATGAGTAGCAATTGGGTCATTTCCGTAAACAATGTGTCAGAGCCCTTGTATCTACACTACAAGATGGCTGTGTTCATTCAGGAAACACCCAACAAAATGACAGCATGCTGACATTACCATTCTAACATTAAAATTACGAAGACAAGAAAAAAACTAAAATAACAAGTGTAAATTTTAAATGGCATATTTCCTGACAGTGACAAAGAGGACGTACAAAAACACTTTATGTTGTAATCCCTACTGGCTTATTGAGAATCCCGCAAGGACTGACTTCACTGCTCAGACTCAGACTGTGTAGTCTGAAGTGAGTGCCTACATCATTGTAGCTAGTTCCTACAGAATACACAAATAACAATACTGAAAAATGCGAAGAAACCAAGACAAAAACATGCACAAAGTAGAAAAAAAAATTTAAATATGATTATTGCTTGAAAGATATTGAGTGTAAATGTTAGCTAACACTAACAGAGGGAGATACCTCTAGCCTAGAATTGTGATTGGCTTCTAAAGATCAGAAAAGCTAACAATTTCTTACACTATAGAGCCAACCATTATGGGAAAAGAATGGCTGCATAAATGTCACACATCACTGCCAACATACCAAGCACATTCATAAAAATGACAGTGACTGAGGTTATGTCAACAGTGTGACCATGATGAAAAGTATGGGACTGGTGGTCAGAACAAAATAGTAGAAAAAACAAAATTAACATTAAAAAATATTCCAAAATAATGAAAAAATGAACTCAGCTGGATCTATTGTACATTTTAAAGTGAGGATTTCATATTTAATGGAACTTGCATTTAATTTAATAATTGTTTTTTGCCTTTTAAAGTTAGTCAGTGGGCTTAGTTCTGTGTGAATCCTTGATTGGCTATGAGTATGTAGGTTTAGAAAATTACTGTGTGAATAAATGAATGAAAGAACATTGCTATTGTCTAACAATCATTAAGAAGATGTGTGGTTACATCCCACTTCCACTTCACTGTGTGATCTTATACCCACCTATGCTTTACTCAAAGCATGCTGACCATATTGTAAGTACACTGCTCTGTACTTCTCCTGTCGTACCCTACACAACTGTGTTTGATTTTATTCAGGAAGAGATCCCAGTTGCCCCACGGGAGAAAGACTTTCCGAGACTAAGGTCATAAAGCTTATGAAACCGTTTCTGGACAAAGGCAGAACCGTAACAACAGTTGCGTGCAGCTAAAGTCACTTCAGTAGGCAAGTACTTTGTGAGCATGCCCGTGTCGATCAAACAGAGGAAGCTCTGCAGGCTACTTGTGACTTTACGCTGTAGGAAGATACATAAATAAATCAAGGTAAATAACATTCGATCTAGCTTTTATATAAATAACATAGACCAAACGGTGCCATCTCTCGCTTTTACACCTGGTGCAGCTGCGTTGTTCTTATATGTGAGTGGCTGTTTCTTGCAGGGAGGGCTTCTGTTCTCTTTTTCTGATGTAGAACCCTCATCCTCATCTGAGTCCACCTATGTTATAGCACGTCTTCATTTGAAAACACCAGATCAGGGGGAGCGTGAACGTGGCTGAGAGAATAAAACTAAATTTAAAAAAAACACTAACCTTTACAAGTCCCATACATTTACACCGGCTGTTACAGACTCAAATCAAATGTATGTCTTTATTGTATAATAGTAACAATAAGAGAAGCACACTATTCAAAACGTTTATTTTGGGAAGCGGCAAGGCTCAAACTCGCAGCCTTTTGATTATGAGTCAGTAGTTCTTACTGATGTACTACCAAAGCAGTCGTGTCAACAAACTACACTAGCCCTTTCTGCGACGGTGGGAGGATGTGATAGCAGGCTGCTTGCTGCTTGTGCTTATCGACACATTTACAAAACAAAAGACCATGAATAGAGAGGTGCAAAGGGATTCAAGTTGGGCCAGGAGTTTTTTTGTAAGTTTCAGGAATTCTAGTGCTAAAGGGGTTTTTATCTTCTTCATGGAAGAAACAAGTGCAAAGTATCTGCACAAATAGACCAGAAATATAAAAGATGCTCCAGCTGCGCCCAAAGCCGCGACTTTAAACAATGTAATGAGCCAGTCCCACACTGCCACTTTATGGCATGACCAATGTGTGCCCCAAGACTGGAACTCTGTGAGTGCAATAATCTATATTGTATTTACTTCTTGTTAGTTTATGACCATTTGTTATATTTTTTTGTAGTTATCATTCTGTTTGCATCTTTTGTTGTTAGCATAGCTTTCTTATAGCACAGATCACACTTTTTCTCACAATAATCATTCCAGTAAAGTTGTGAGATGCTTTCCTAGCCCTCTGGGACACTTAAAGCACCAGTGCACCTTTATAATCCACTAAAAACTAGTTCAGTTCCTCATTCCCCATTGATTTCAATGCATTACACAGAGTTCAGTGAAGTCCTGAACATTTCTGTGATTTTCGCCAAACTCATGGCAAAGCTAACTCCTTGATGAATGTCTTTATATTACCAAAGTGCTTTTGTATTCTGTTTATGATAGGACAGAATTTCAGGAAGACTTACAGCAGGGTTAACAAAAAATGACTTGATATAGGCTTAGGACTTTTATTATAATTTTATTGTAATTGTAACCCTGAGCCCTGAACCTCACACACAATGTCACCCACCACAACTCCAAGTTCAAATAAAAGGATTTTTTATTGTCTCTGACACCCTAAGTGAAACACCACTAACAATAATACACACAGTAAATGCTCTTTCTCCTTCCACTCCTTCAGGTGAGTTTTGCCTGCTGCCTCCCAACTCAGACTCTCTGAGGTGAGGCTGTAAGCTTCTTTTAAACCGGACCCGGATCTGCTTTCACAGCATTGTTTGTCCAGAGCACTTCCAGGTCATGTGGAAACAAAGGCAGTGCTCTCTTTGGTGGCACCCAAGGTATCTGACAGGGCAGCACTTCCAAACTCCAATTCCCATGCCACCTTGTGGGCGTCTTAACTGGGATCAGCCCAGAGGAACACTACCATGTACTGTGTAGGGGAATGAAATGCTACCAGCATCCATGTTCGCTCAGTCCATCCATTATTTTTTTCTATGGGGTTGAGGATCATAAGGCGTCCCAGCCAGGTTATGCCTCCATCTATGTTTTCCTTCAATAAGGCCTCCCGGCTGAGAAAAAATTCTCCCTGCATCCCCGACAGAATGCCAGTCCATCCTCCGTTGCACTCACATCATAAAACAGTAACGAATGGAGTAGTTAAATCCAGTGGAGTAGAAAATGTCAGGAAAACAGGATAATCTGTTAGGTTAGATAAAAAGAAAATGGACAACCTGGGAAAAGAAAACTGGACAATAATCTATTGATAGGAATACATTTTTAAACAAATCTGAGGTGTTTTTCTTTTTTAGTAGTCTCCTTTAAAACAGAAACCTAGGGTTTGGTAGACGTGTGGAGAGAAAATGGTTTTACACAGTCCATTAGGATTATCATAATATATAAGGGATGCTGTTGTATGATAGTTACCCACACCCAACTCATCATTCACTTACATAATCCTCGACAGTTCCTCATTAGTCCTCATTATACTTCCTTGGCTCCTTGTGAACCCAACTCTGGTTCTTTTTGTACAAACAGGTAGGAAGCATAATGGTCTGAAATCAAACAGTCTGAACTCTGCATATGTGATATTAAGGACCCTACAAACCTGTTTTTCACTTCTGTAGCTCCACCCTGTGTCCCACAGATGAAAATCACAGATACCCAATAGGTCTTGCCTGCTTCAGAATGGAAACTATTTGCATTTACAGGCCCCTGTGGAATTTTGATCAAAATACAAGTCCACAGCCTGAGGTGCTTCTTTCCGCTTACGTCACTCCTTGATCTCTGGGGTAAAGTATCCAGCAGTAACAGCTGGTACCTGAGAAATGTCCTTAAATCTTTTTAGACATCCACATAGAAGGTGAAGACATAACAGCGCCACACTTCAAGATTTACTCACGTTCTGTACAGAATAATGTTAGTTTTCTTTTTAACATAAAAGAGCTCCCGTGCTTTCATTGCATTATCTACAGACTCCTTTCCCTGAAGCTATTTCCCACCCATCTTAATGTTCATTGCATTAATGAGATCACAATCTGGCACAAAACATATTTGCTGAAAAAAGACCTGCAGCCTCAAACTGTCGTTTACTGAAGTTTCAGTCAGGGCTATGTGAGCAAGTTCAAGGCCACACGTTTGGGTCATGTTGAGGCAAATCACAGTTATAGTGTTAAAACAGAAATATATTAAGAATCAGTGGAGTCTGTTAATCATTAATTATAATTTAAAAGCCTAAAGCAAGCTACTGTAGCATCAAAGCATCAAAGTTCAAACCATAAATCTTGAAAAAAGATTAAACTACCAAAGTGTTCTGTGTCAGGAGAAGATGATTGTTATCTTTAAATATGAAATGTCCCTCTTTTAAAATAACACATACACATTTTTGTGTTTTCCTATATTCAGTGTTGTATGAATACAATTTCCCATTCTGCTCGGGTTCTGGGAGGCCAGAGCAATGCGTGGAAGGCAGGAATCTCCCCTGACCAGGACACAGCCACATACAAACTTCATTCACACACCCACAACTCAGTCACAACGGGCCCGTTTAGAGCTGACACTTCTCCTAACCTGCCTGTCTTTGAGATGTGGGAAACTGGCACACCCAGAGAATATTCTGCATTCAAACTCCACACACTGCAACCAGGTTGGAACTTGAATTCATGGCATAGGAAATTGTGAGTCAGTAGCACTGAATACTGTGCTGCTCATTTTTATTTATTGCTTATGAAGGGAAAAAGAAATCCATGTGTATGTAACGCAAATACAACTTGAACATTAAGCTGGATTAAAACATTACAATGCTCATAATATAAGAAAAGATGGCCATTTCTCATTGGTGAGGTCATAAATTCAAATAACTGTTGCTTAAAACAAAATGTACAAATATATTTTGGTTAAATGTAAACATTTATGACTGCTATAGGTACAGTATATCTGTGAATCATTGAAGAAAATGACAGAAAAAGTGTTAAGGTTTGCAAGGAAATATCTGCTGTAAGGCTTGTTTGCCTTACTAGTGTGACAGAAAAGATCAGGCATGTAACTTTGCACGATCCCCTGAAGATATTGACAAAAAATAAAATTTGTGAAAAATGCAAATTAACTGATCACTGAATCAAGCGAAACAGGTGTCCTTGCTGTCAGACCATTGCATGACATAGTCGTGATTGAGAGAAAATATTTGGATGTGGGCTCCTGAACCTCCTTATTAGCAGAACTGGCCAAAAGGCAGCTGGGACAGGTCATTCCAAAACCTTTTTAAACTAAAAGGGTGCAGCCGAACTCTCAGCTCCCCTTCTTCCAAGGCTTATGTATTTTATATCCATCCATTATCCTACCCGCTAGATCCTAACTACAGGGTCATGGGGGTCTGCTGGAACCAATCCCAGCCAACACAGGGCACAAGGCAGGAAACAAACCCTGGGCAGGGCGCCAGCCCACCGCAGGACATACACACACACCCACCCACACACTAAGGACAATTTAGGATCACCAATGCACCTAACCTGCATGTCTTTGGACTGTGGGAGAAAACCAGAGTACCCGGAGGAAACCCACACAGACATGGGGAGAACATGCAAACTCCACACAGGGAGGACCAGGGAAGCAAACCCAGGTCTCCTAACTGCGAGGCAGCAGCACTACCACTGTGCCACCATGCCACCCTGTATTTTACATAAAATCTGAAATATCTAACAAGGGTTAAAGGGCACATGGTCACTTATTTTTTATCTCCTTAGAAAATAATATTTTAAAAAGTATTAAAGCTCATATGCTTAATCCACTTTTTGCATTTACCAATGCCAAGTGGAGGCTATCGTATGTCTTTTGAAAGTATACCATGTCAGTTTTCTGAAATTACCATTGGCATGTATCAAAGATAGAAAGATAAATTCATGGAACCATTCTCAGGATAGGAAAAGTCTTTATTAACATGTGTGGAGTCATGCAGTACAGTGAAGGCAGTGACTAAATTACAGTTGTTGATTACACTTCCTTGTACACAATTAAGTACAACAGTACGTGATTAGTGAACAGTTTCTCATGTCCTTGTAAGATAGTGATAAATGGATTCCTTGGAGTCAGGACATTTTTATTTCTTGCCAGTGCCAACTCTTACCTGTTCTAACCTTGCTGAGAGTTGGGCAAGATATGGTCACAGATCAAACAGCTTTAATTAAAATGCTTGCTAAGAGTAAAAGCCAAATAGTAAAAAGACTAAACTAGAGTAAGCCACCTTAATTTGGGGTGTTCATAATAAATGTAATGATTTAGTTCATGTGGTAGAAGTACTTAATAACCAAGAATAGTAGCATCTTATATTTAAAATTTTAAAATGTGTAATTCAATTTATATTTTAAAGTCTAAATACTGTATTCTCAATTGTAATAGAAATTTCTCATTTTTCACCCTCTGATAGAAGTCCATAAAAGGTGTGACCACACAGAGGCGCCAGAGAGCCCCAAACCACTGATCCAGCAAAATACCACATGTAAACAGAATAAAATAAAGGATTTTTATTCTTCTCCCAAACACATTCCCCAATCCTCTCCCAGTAACAAGCCACAATTACACAATAAATGATCAATTTATTGAACATCTTATATATAATTCGCCAGTCTCCTCATTCACTCACTCACGTCCGTCCGAAGCCGAATGCGCAGTCACCTTCTGCGTAGCTGCCCGAAAAACCTTACGAGACCGACATCGCGGCAGGCGGCGGGTTTACGGCCGCGAAAATTCAAAGAGAAAGGTGACTTCGACCAACATCGCAGCAGGCGGCGGATTTACGGCCGCAAAAATTCAAAGAGAAAGGCGACTTTGACCAACATCGTGGCAGGTGGCGGATTTACGGCCGCAAAAATTCAAAGAGAAAGGCGACTTCGATTAAAGCTCTAGAGGCCTGAAAGGCGATTTCGACTACAGCTCCAGGCCTAATTACGCATTCATTCAATTCACCTATATCAGGTTTGTGGTGCTTATACTTATTACTGTTCCACTCGTGCCCGTTTCATCTTACGTTGTCGAAACGGGCTCTTTGTCTAGTGAACAATAATGAACAATTCTTCCTCCTTCTCCAACTCTGCTGAGTTTTGCCCACTGCTTCCTGACTCTGATTCCCAGAGCTACGGCAGTGGGCTCCTTTTAAAGGGAACCCGGGTGGACTTCCAGCGATGTGACATGACCTGTTGGAAGTACTTACGGGTTATACATAAGGCAGGGAGGTCCTCCCCCAGCAGCTCCCTCTATCATTCCCCAGGGATCCCTACAGGGCTGCATTTCCGGACTCCAACTCCCATGCAGCCCTACTGGTGTCCAGACTGGGACTCTATATGATGGACACTACCACCAAGAATGGTGGGGGATGAACTGCTCCCTGCTGGTTTCTGCAGTCTTTTGGCATCAGGACAGGAATAGTAAGGTGTCCTGGCCGGGTATTGCCCCCACTTATTCAATTCTTCTGTTGTGGCACCCCAGCCAGGTAAGGAATCCTCTTCATTCCTGGGCAGGATGCCCATCCATCCTCTGGGGCACCTACAAATACTAGATCTCTAGTAGAAGATCAAAAATCAAACATAACATCATATTAATAATGATTGACCTTGAAATAGTCTAAAAACGATCACCTATACACTTATGCTTGTAAGGTGTCATTTTTAACCTTCTAGGAGTGCTAGAGAGAGCTAGGACCAGCAGTAATGCATCAAAATTTTAAAATATTATCATATTCAAGATCAGCAACATTGAAACAGCGTAAAACGACACTCCATGTGACAATATTACTGATTCCCATTTTTGCAAAGTTTTGTAGAAAGGTTAATGTTAGTTAATGGTATAAATAACTTCAAGTCCTTCTGATCATGTCTGCTGAAAACACTTGTTAGTTTAATCTTTATCATACGGTTGCAATTTCCTATACAAAATATGGTCAAAAGATGGCCTACAAGTTAGGGTTTTTCAGGTCTAAAGGACCAAAAAGCTTGACATCTTGCATAACTAGACATTAGAAGATTTTCTCGTCCTGTTATGTTAGGAGGCACCAGACAAAAAAAAAAAAAACTGAAGTGATTTCAAAGCATTTTAAAGTAATGCTTATGAACACAAAATCATAATTGACAATCCCCTTTTTTTGTTCTCTAGAACAACAATTGGCATCAGTCATTACCTTAAGCAACAGATTCAGGCAAGTCTACATTAGCATAAAAGAGTTCCAGTGACAAGGCAACATGTTCAAAATCAGAAGAGGGAGAAGTTGTTACCATTATATTAGTGACAGCAGACATAAAAACTTGCATAGTACTTTTAAAAATACAGTAACATAATAAGATGATGATGATAATGATGGTAATTACGGCAAGCAGAATGTCTTGCTTTTTACATGCGCTTGAATTTCTATCTTATTTAGGATGTTTTTATACTCAAGTGTCTGTCACTGAATGTTTTCCTGATTACTGGGAAACAGCCCATGTTGTTTTTTGTTTTGTCTTTGTTCTGTACGGCCTTGTTGCCTGCACTATGATTTTTTTATATTCTCTAAGGATGTGTTATGACATTGGGAGTTTAGTACACTTTCACATTTAATATCTCATTTCTGCTGAAAACCAATCAGAAGCAGACTTACACTATGTGATTTTATGGACTTAAAAAGATTGGAAGCATTTTCTAATGCAAGAAAGACCCTTTTCACAATGTGAAATAAAAGAGTAAATGTTATTCCAATTATTCAAAACAATGTCAGAATCATGAAAGAAGAGCTTTTATTTTGTTCCTCTCTAAGTTTAATCAAAGCCATCTTGACCTGGGCTCCTACAGCTTTCCCTCTGATGAAATACAGAGAAGAAAATGGAGCCAAGCCATCAAAAGAGATAAAGTAGCAAACATTGCTGTATGTTTTTGTAGAACGTATTCTTGCAGCTGGCGCATGCAATCATAGTGTGTATGCACTGTGTGGTGTAGTGGCTAAGGCTTTGAATTTCAAACCCTGAGGTAGTGGATTCAGATCCTTCTACTGACACTGTGTGATCATGAACATGTCACTTCACCTGCCTGTGCTCCATTTGGAAAACCAAAAGAAATGTACCCTATTGTACCATAAATGTTGTAAGTCACCTTGGATAAAGGTGTCAGCCAAATAAGAAAATGTCTTAAGATGGAGCATTTTTAACTGGAACAAGACTGGTATCCTCTTGTCATGGGCATCAGCCTTTGTCTTAAAGTTAATAAATGAGATTGTGTTGATGGGAAACAGCACACCAGGTACCTTCTCAATGATCTATAAGATGGCACCAGCCCCTAGTTAGTATACCCAACTGTATCACAACTAACTGTGATTTGATTACATTTCTTTCTGACTAGCTATGTTTGCACATTTCATGGCAGGCTGCCACACATTTTATTATTATGTTCTTGCCATGCTTTCACTGACAATGTTTACATGGAGCTGGAATTTTGTTAACTATAACAGCACAAAACTTCCCATTTCAAAGCTTCACAGTTAAAGTAATTTTTTAAGAATTGTCCAAAGTGTTTATGGCTCCTCATTTTTTCTCATCTCACTCCCTGATGGCCTCTCCATTGATTGTATCAGACATTAAATTACATATACAACAAATATTAAAAACCTTTTCAAACAATACGAAGGTAAATGGTTGCTAGAAAAACAAATAGATCAAATGGAGTCAATTTATGACACCGAAGTTACCTTGTTAATTCGGTGTTACAACATACTGATGTCTGTCGAAAATTAGTAAGCTAGCATTAAATATAAATAAAAACAGTTAATTGGAACTATTAACATACTGGCTTAAGAAAATTAACAATCTTAGCCTGATAATTATGAAGGAATTTCTGCATGGAAAAAGTAAAGCCCTATCCAGTTTTGATATTTTCTTTGAGGAGTGCTTTTCAATAAAACTTGCAAAATTTCTAAAATCGATTTTTGTAAGTGAAAGGAAAAAGGTGGAATAAACAAAATCCATTGCTGGCTGACAGGAAGTTGTGTCACTTCTAAATCATAAAAAAAAGGAAACAAAGACCAAAAAATGAAATCGAAGTGAAAATTTACAAGCTAAAATTTGTAACTAGAGAATCAATTTCACTAAGTAATGTAGCCAAGACACAAAATTCACGGTCAATAATGTAGAGTGAAAAGGTCTTTAACCAAGAGAACTTCAAAAGCAATTCATAAAGAAACATGCACAATAATTATTATCTACACTCTCTGTCAATTTTCCATGGAAACATTGTGGCCACCACACCAGAAATTGGTGGCGTCCGTTAAAATCAAAACAACAACAGACAAGGACGCTAAATATTTCTACCTATAAGAAAGGAAAAACTAACCTCAGAAATGAATTTGAACCACAATGGAAAGTGATTAACATGATCCAGAGTTTCTCCAGAGATTGTCAAGGGATCAGGGACAGATTGGTTGAATATCTTAATTTTTCACATTGTTGAAGGACACTTTTTGAGACTCTTGTAGGAGAATTTCAGTGTATTTTGATGTTCTTCCGCATAGTAGTGGGGAACACAGCACATCTGACTTCATCTTATTGTCTTAGTAATTTTTTTTATTAACATAATAAGAGATAGGTTTTAGTATCCCAAAGGAGAGCGGTTAGAGGTAAAAAGCAGAATAATATTTATTTAAATGGTGATACATTTCAGTGTGGTCACTTAACACTGTTTCGCTTCTACTGAGAGAGTAAAGGGATCTATTTTTGTTGTACTGCAAGCAAAGGTTATTTGGTCTTACACCTGGGTCAGGTTTGTAATAAATTTGATCAAGATGTGGTACTTGTGGAGGGTTTCATGAAGATTTAACCTTCTTTGAGTCAATGTAAGGCTATGTAAAGCTTTTTTGCTTCTGTTCCTGACATTTTCTTGGCTTGTTGAATATGCTGGTTAGTTATTTTTTACAGGAGCTTTAAGAGTACACAGGTTAAGAAAAGGAGTTATTGCACAGCCACTAACATAACTTCCACTTCTGCCATCACAATGGAGAAGATGCTGCTGAAAGTACAAATGACATTAGTTACTTTCCACCATTGATATCTCCTCTTCGGTGGCCACATTTAGAAGACAACATGACAAAAAGTCATCATCATTTCTGAGACCAATGAGTACTCGAGCACATTGCAACAAGGGATATGCACATTTTGTAACAGTGGGAACAGCAAACATATGAGGTTTTCCTGGTTGAGAAAACAACACTTTCTAAAAAAATACCTTCCATTACAGGCATCACATATCATGTGTCCATTGCTTTAAGATGGCCTAAAACCATATAAGGAGTCAGGAAGGATTTTCTCTGCAATTTGGAGAATAACAAGATGATGACCTAGTAGTTTCTACACTCTGGTTTGTTGCTCTTCTTGAAGACAGCAAAAGTGTTAGCATTTCAAAGATCTGATGGCATGTTTCTGTTGTTTCTAGATATCATCCTGGTTGCTCACCTTCTTATCCTTCATTTGTTGATGGGTAGAGGGATTATTCTAGATTTGAATTCTTTGCCTATTTTTTAGATTCTGAGGACCCACTTCAGTCGTGTCATTTGTCACTACAGACTCACAGTTCAGGAGTCATTTAAAGAATACCTTTTAGCAAGTATCCTCGTGAGGGTCATCTTGAAATTATAAAACAGTGGCACCATTAGAACTTGGTTCATATAGAATCTTCATCATCTGGACAAACCCTGTATATTATAGTGAGCAACAAAAACTTACATTTTAATAGTGTTTCCTCCCACCTTTTGTTCTTAATGTTACAGAGCTTCCTGTAAATCTCAGCTTTAAGGCTATAATGTGCTTCATTTTCATTTTGAAATGTGATGTAATTTTACAGAAAGGCTTTCAAATTGGGGGTGGGTGGGTATGGATTTCTGTATTGTTCTTAACTAAATAGTCCTGATGTTGCTGCAGAGGATGCATAATAATGGCATAATGGCACCGGCAATAGCTATCTACTGTAGTCCAATATTAGTATCAATAGACATCAGGCCTTAAGTCAAGCAAAGAAGTAGGTTTTCCTGAGGTTTGAACTTCTTTGTGAGGGCTTGGAGGATCATGAAATTGAATTTATTGGTGACAAGCTGAACATTTATGATTGCACCAACTTAGTGGTGGTGTTTCAAGCAAGAAGTGTGGGATTTGGACAGATTTCAGGCAGCAGGAGTGGATGATTATATAGTCCAGGAGATACCACCTACGTAGTCTTTCTTGTATTTCTTAATCTGATGGATCAAATTGATGGTGACGACAACATTATGTTCAGTGCATTTCACTCAAAAGCAGATGAAGTAGGACTTTCTATAACTACTATGCAGGATCAGCTTGTCTTCCTTGTGGACAGTGATCAGTGCCACATCCAGAATGGAATTCAACTCTTCCTTGTTGTTCTCATCAGAAAAAAGGTGTGGTGCATGATGATAATGTTACTTGACCGACTGTTATTCTGCTGGAGGTTGAAGATATAAAATGCTCATTGACGACTGTGGAAAAACATGTAAGCTGGCTGATTGTCTTGTTCTTAATAGTAAAGCAAACTGCACAGATGTGCTGGTTTTTGACCAGTAGTGCTTTCGAACTCCAAAAGCCAATGTAATTTCATTGTCTGCTAGCTGTCCTTCATTGAAGAGATGCATCTCACCAAGGGTTACAATGTCTATGTCATCACTTGCAGGTTTCTTGAGAATGATGAAAGTACTTCATTCAGAACAATCAGTGATGATGTTTCACATAACATTCTCAAACCTGTTTGTTTTTCAGGACGATATGTAGGGACAACATAACTACAGCACTAGCTAAGAAATAAGGCTGATGGAATAAATATCGTCCTCTTGCTTCTCAGTCGTCTTTTAGATTTATACTGTAAGTGAACAGACATTCAAAATAGTAAACTTCACCAGTTTGGTTCTGGAGTTTCATCCAGAAAAAAGGTGATTCCATTGGACATGGTTTTCCGTCTAGCAAATAAGAGAGACAGCACATGTTTAAAGCACCTTTCCTTATGGAGTTATTAGAAGCAATACAGAACAGAATTTCTCTGTTTCTATCACATTGCAAGGACATTTTATCTGCAATAAATTTCTTCAGGACAGGATGCTTCTAAAGGCTTTCCCAGTAAGACCTTTCTCAGGTCAATGGAAGATTATTTATAGCTTTGTTTATACTTCCAACATAAAGCACTTCTTGGGTATGACTTGTCTTACAGGGAATTTAAGAGTACACAGGAGATGTGGCTGCTATAATGCACTCCAATGTTAGTTCTAGTTTCAAATGATCTTCTAATGATGGCTGCATATACTAAGACCTTTGGCTAGGGATTTAAAGTCCAATCACCTTTGCCTTTTTTCCTTTGACTAAAAAATTAAAGTTGTGGATGGGGTTTCAGCATTTAAAGTCTATTAACGTGAGGAAGAGTAGTGACACCATTTAATTCATTTAGAAACTTTGGTCTAGTGGTATGGAGGAGCCACAATAACAGAAAATAACCATCTTTCTGCAGCCTCTTTTTATCATAGGTGTAGATCATCTCCTGTGTAATTTCTTTTTGAGGACTTACTTTTTGGATCACTGCTTATATGGAGCCTCATCCTAAACCTGTTTGCCATAGATAACACTGCCAGAAAGTACAGGACTCCAGGCAACATAGCTTTAAGATTCATCAGCTCTTGCAAACCTCACCATTGAGCCAAAGTTGCAGTCTGAGCAAGGATTTTGTTTTCCATGAGAAAGTATAAAACTAGATATATCGGTCTCTCTCTCTCTCTTGCACTGTAAGACCAGGATTCTGACCTTCAGCTTTTAAACTTTTGAATGAAACCTTTAGATCATATTGGCCATATATGTATTATTCCTTTTTGAATAATGCAGTAGCTTAGGCATGAATGGCTGTTGAAAGTTGATGGGTTAGCTTTATCCAAAAAAATAAACTTTACTACACTGTATCAGTAAAAAAAATTATTTATATTTTCAAAGAGAGATGGCACAGTTGAGTAGTGGTTAGCGATGCTGACAGCAGATTCAGTGTTTGATTCTTAACATTTGCACTACCTGTTTAGAAGTTATAGCAATTTAACTGGCAATCCAGCCATGTTGACGTGAAGCTAAATATACACCACTCCACCCAAAAATGAACCAAAATGTTAACAGAAAACAGACAAGTATTAACTTGGCTGCTGACCACTAAAGTATCACAACAAAATACTTAACTGCCCTTGCCCAGGTGTTGCTGTGACTGAGTTCCCACCCCAAGTAGGGTGTAGGGAAAAAAACACAAACAGATACAGAGTCCTGAAGTACATTTAAAAGTGGGTGTCAATGAAACAACACTTATTAGCCTTTATTAAAGAATACCAGAAAAACAGTAATGCAAAAAATACCAACTAGTCTACAGCAAGGCAGAAGCTGTAGCTTCATACTTTTTTCCCTACACATTATATAATCTTTAGGCATTATTCATGAAAGCATGTCTTTGTGGCACAGAGGATTATTCACATATACTCTAAAGTGCAAGTTAAACCAGCTTTTTACCCCGAGGCCTTGGGAACTCCCTTGGCCATTATTACCATGGGGCTTGAGTGACACAGAAAAAAGAGCGAGAAGCCAGCTACAACAAGCTAGGAGTTGTAAAGGTTTGCCTCACAACAAAAGTGCCTGTAGGAATACTGTTCAAACTTAATTATATATTTATTTGAAGGATTTTGTTCTCCTATCTACTCCTTTCTAACCCTGCCTATTCCATTACAGGATCCTGAAGAATTATAGTGTGTTATAGAGGTATTCTGGCAGAGTACAAAGCTCACTCACACATATCCGACCAATTCTGAGTTGCCAATTAACCTACCAAATACTGTTTGGATTGTGCAAAAGAACCAAATAAATGCAGAGAAAGTGAATGAGCCAGAAACCCAAACTACAGTGATAAAGTTAGTACAATGAAATCTGTTGAGTTTTTTTCAATGTATTTGAACACGCAAACATTAGATTTTCATGCAAACATTACCTACTTGTGAATTTCCCCTTGGGATTAATAAAGTATCTATCTATCTATCTATCTATCTATCTATCTATCTATCTATCTATCTATCTATCTATCTATCTATCTATCTATCTATCTATCTATCTATCTATCTATCTATCTATCTATCTATCTATCTATCTACAGGTAAAGGTGATATGCTTAAACAAATGTCACATAAAATTGACAAGATGCAAATATTCTCATAATTTAAATTAACAAAAATACAGATTTGGCATGTGGAAAAAGTAAGTACACCCTTATAACTTATCACTACGTCTGATCCATAAAATTAGGATCAGGTGTTCTAGGTGCTAATAATTAAAAACTCGTTAGGGAGTACTCAGGTGGACCCTATCTTATTTACACCATAAATGTCTACGTTCTGGTGTTCTCTTGGCTTTTGACATGTGTAGTGTCATCATGTAAAGATTAAAAAAGTTCTACAAGGCCCTCAGAAAGAAGTCAATCATTCCACTGTAAAGAAAATCATCTGCAAGTGGCGTGGATATCAAATGGCTACTAATTTATGACTGGCTGGTCATGCAAATTCATCCCAACAACTGACCATTTGGTACTAAAAGAAGTCTCCAACAACCCCAAAATTGTATTACAGAATCTGCAGGTAACTCCAACAACAGTTGTTGTCAAAGTGCATACATTTACAGTCAGAAAGAGACTTTATAAATTTGACCTGCATGCGAGATGTGCCATGAAAAAACACCTTGCTGCCCAAAAAGAGCATTAGAGCACTATAGTTTGCCGTTGAAGGTCTAGGCAAAGACTAGAAGTCTTATTCATAAAACGTTGTATAGATTCAAGCTCAAAAACATGAGTACACCAAAAGAACAGGAAAATGCATATGACAAAAAAAATCTGATTTATAAAAGCTTATGTGCACACATTTCTGCACAATTTACCTTACAAATCACATTCATCTTGTAAATCTGTGTATGTGAATGAGCCCAGAGTCCCACCTGATTACCGCCTTAAAACAACCATATGTGAACTATGCTAGTCAACTTTAGATATATGCACATATGCATTTGGCACAGAACTTCATTGGCTAGTAAATCAGCCTCCCACCAGACACATCAAGACCCCATCACTTGCATTCAAGAGTACCTGGCTGTGCTCTGTAACTGAGTGCAAGATTATGTGTGGCATTATAGCGCCTCTCCTCTGCATTATAGGAGTCAGGAAAGGCATTAAGGGTCCAGCATCTGAGTGGATAGCTGCTATTACCTGGCACACAAAATGACATGATTATTGTTATAATGAATAGAACAGGCCATATAAAAAATTAACCAGGCACCGTATACAGTACTATAACGTCTGCCAAAACTGTTTTTCCTCAAAATAAATGAAATATGGGTTAAGCACGGCCACTGTGCCACAATGTTTTTCAGTCTCATCTTGGAGTCATAGATGACTTATACATTAATTGAATGTCACTACTTATGTTTAACAAAAGCAGCTTTTTTCTTACTAGATGCCCTTTTTTGCAGCGTTGAGTGCATTAAAATGTTCTGATTACATTAGGAAACTAGAAACTGCAGCAAATTGCCTTTAATGTTGGGAAAATATGTTTTTTTTTTAATGTATTTATACCCATACCATACGAAAACTGGATGTAGTGCCTCTCCAGTTGATTAATGGCTTCCACTACAGAGGGCATAATGGACCTAAAGCGTGGCTGATATATTGGTGACCTGTCAGCCAGTTCCATGAGAAGTGACAATGGATAGTTTAAACTGACAAAAAACAAACAAAAAAGTGCAAATATGCAGCACTGGTGCTCTTAAAAGAGATCTAAAACACAGTCTACATATCATATTCATCTCTTTTGAGGTTTAATATATTTATCACATCAACACAGATTATAAAAACAGTTTGGTGATTTCAATTATTATGCATGTAAGTTTAGATGGTTTGACTGCATTTCCCTACTTGATCAAGGGTGATGTCATTTCTCTGATTCTTTTACTTGGAAAGCTGCATACCCTGTTACATACCCTGTTACATTTGAACCAGATGGGCACCAATGTGTTGAGATAGCATATGAGAAGGTAAGATGAGGATTTTTTAAACTAGCGTATGAACGAAGGTCAGGGAGTTTAGGACAGGCTGGGTTTACAACTGTACATGGAGGAACAAACAATAATGTAAAAATAAAAATGCATAGTAATATAAAGTATAACTCAACATTTAAATGCAAAAGTAAAATGAGTAACACATTAAAAAAAAACTTGCCTTAATGCTAAAAGTATCATAAATAAAACAAGTGAGTTGGAGTTGTATGAAGCGGAGTGTAAGCATGATATTATAGCAATAACAGAAAGCTTGCTAAATAAAAAAGAACAGTATAACATAGTATAACATTTCAAACGTACAACCCCCAATTCCTGTCCTTCCTTTTCTTTCTCCAAGTTCCCAATCGCCTGTGGTATAGCGGGTCTCAGGACGATCTGCGGTGTGGGCGTTTCTCGCCTAAGTGCCCAGGTGAGAGACTGCCCACATCTGTGATTGTTCCTGGGGCTGCTAATGTGCTGCAGCTGCTATGTCTTCTCAGCATGAATAGAAGCGCGAGCCGGCTAGGAGGGGATAGGAAAAGAAAGGAATGGAAAGAGAAAAAGACGGAGGTTGCTGGAGAGCGAAGAGCAGGAGAGAAGAGAGAGAGCCGGTGTGGGTGAGCGAGCGAGCGAGTGAACGCTCGTAGGCAGCTGAAGGCAAGCCTGAGTGTTAGGCCGACACCCGGGAGTTGTAATAATGGTCGCTCCCGCTGAGTGAGCATGTAGCGGGAGTGACCAATGAAGAAGAGAGACTGTCCGCATAAGGCCGGGATGGCAGCGGGAGTCGGGAGGCTTGGAGGTGAAGTCCTTGGTGTGAGTGTCCTGGTCATCAAGGACTCCAAGTCTCAGGCCTGGGATGAAAGCGCGACCAAAGCCAGGATCGAGAGGCCTCCAGACCTGTTTAGAAAGGAAAGACGGACAGCTGCAGAGAGAGAGAGCATCTCTCCTGCTGCAGGGCCCTAACGTTAGAAGCAGGTGAGACGCTAATGTAAAAGAAGCACCAGGCTTAATTGTTTTAAAGGGCTGCTTCCAGCAACGTTTTAACCTCGGGTTTTAAAGGATTGTCTTTCTAATGTTTTAAACCTCCACTTTTGTTTTTATGGATTATTTATTGAACTTTGGACACTGCACTTTACTTTGAACACTTTGTTTTTGATTGTCTGTGAATAAAAGCACTTTTGCACATTTTCATCATCGCCTTGCTGTGTTGTTTCCTCACTGTCTAGCTCATCTCGGTTATAACTATCGATGGTGTTGGGTTCAAGTGCTCCCGAACAGCGGATGGGAGCATGGAGCAGAACCCGCATTGTCACATTGCCACACAATGTAAATGTACACATTTTAGGAAGGATAGACAGAACCTAAAAGGACATGAGGTTGCTCTTTATGCCAAACAGAATTTAAATGCAAGTCCTCTTCAATTGGACTATGAGATCCATCTTAGTGAGGACATCTGACTTTAGGGAAAGAGGCCTTATTTTAGGAATGTGTTGTAGACCACCCAATGTAAACAGTAATTTCAATGCACATCTTTTTAGTAATATTAAAAAGGCAAGTTTACAGGGGGATGTTATAGTCATGGGGGTCTTTAACCACCCGAATATTAACTGGGATAACATTCCAAATAGTAGAGCACAAGAGCAGGAGCTTTTAGAAGTAATCAGTGATTGTTTTTTAACACAGTATGTTATGGAAACCAATGTGCAGGGAAGCCAGTCTAGGTTTAGTACTTTGTAATAATTAGGATAAAATTGAGGGTGTAAAGCTGATTGAACCACCAGAGTCAAGTGACCATAATATAATACAGTTCTCAGTGTTTTGGCAGAGTGAGGATGCAAAGACTTAAACTGTTAAGTTTAACATTGGTAGGGCATATTTTGAACAGATGTAGCAAAGTCTAAGGAAGATGGACTGGGGTAAGCTTTTTAGCGGGTAGACAGTTGAGGAGTAGTGGAACAGGTTTAAAAATATTTTACATGTAATGCAGGATAGATACATACCTAAATTTGGAATTAGTAGGAAGTAAAAAAACAAACTCTGTAGTGGGTTGATAAAGAGTTGAACAAGAGGCTATCAACTGCCAGTGTTCAGAAGCCATTAAGAAGGCTAACGGGATGTTAGGTTATATAGTACGATGTGAGTAGTACAAGTCCAAGCAGGTTATGCTTGAGATTTATAACACATTGGTGATGCCCCATTTGGAGTACTGTTTACAGTTTTGGTCTCCAGACTACAAAAAGGACATAGCAGCACTAGAAAAATTCCAGAGAATAGCGACTGTGCTGATTTCACGGCTACAAGGGATGAATTATAAAGAAGGATTAAAGGAGCCGAGCCTTTTCAATTTAAGCAAAAGAAGATTAAGAGGAGACATAATTGAAGTGTTTAAAATTATGTTAAAATGAGTTCACTAAGAACACAGGGACACGCTTGGAAACTTATTAAGAGTAAATTTCATACAAATATTAGGAAGTTTTTCTTTACGCAGAGAACAACAGACACTTGGAATAAGCTACCAAATAGTGTGGTATACAGTAGGACTTTAGGGACTTTCAAGACTAGACTTAATATTATTTTAGAAGAATTAACTGGATAGTACTGACGAGCTTTATTGGACTGTTTGCGTCTAGGTTGTTCAAATATTCTAATGTTCCAATGTACTGTTTTCCTTTCCAGATATGCTAAAAAAGTCAACAATGTCCATGCAGTGTTCTTACTTTTCACCTGAGTGTAGGTCCCTAAATCTGTAAGACAGCAGTCCTAAACCTCTCCATAAAGCAGCCGATATAATACTGTACATATGTCTAACTTAAAGTTTTTGGGGCAGTATGCTAGCATACAACAGTCCTTGGACAATGGTTCAGCTTCAGTCTTGGTCACTGTTTGTTTTGTTGTATGCCAGTCCTCCACATCATCCCCGGATTTAAGCAGGTCTTATTAATCTTGGTGGTTATGAGTAGTAGTGTGCAATCAATTTGTGCAAAACTGAATTTATTGGATGCGATAATAATAAATGAATAAGAATTTTAACTTAACCTTCGGCAATACCAGTAGTTAATCAAATAATTTGGAAAGGCTCCTACTTTATTTACCTTTCTCTGTTGTTGGAGACGGGTCTCCTGCCTTACATCAAGGTAACTGAGGCACACTCATTTTAAGAAACACAATAATACAATTTATTGATAAACATAAGGATTATAGAAATATCCATCCATCCATCCAGTTTCCAACCCGCTGAATCCGAACACAGGGTCACGGGGGTCTGCTGGAGCCAATCCCAGCCAACACAGGGCACAAGGCAGGAAACAAACCTGGGCAGGGTGCCAACCCACCGCAGGACACACACAAACACACCCACACACCAAGCACACACTAGGGCCAATTTAGAATCGCCAATCCACCTAACCTGCATGTCTTTGGAATGTGGGAGGAAACCAGAGCGCCCGGAGGAAACCCACGCAGACACGGGGAGAACATGCAAACTCCACGCAGGGAGGACCCGGGAATCGAACCCAGGTCCCCAGATCTCCCAACTGCGAGGCAGCAGCGCTACCCACTGCGCCACCGTGCCGCCCTTATAGAAATATGATAATTGCATATGTATGTTGACATATAAGACTGGACACAGACAGACAAGACAGACAAACAAAACTGGCTGTTTACTGATATTTATAGTTCTGCTTTATCTTGGCACAGATAAACAGATTTTCAATAGCAGAGGCCTCATGCATAACGCCGTGCATAGAATTCACACTAAAACATGACGTACAGGCAAAAGCGGAAATGTTCATACGCACAAAAAAAATCCAGATGCATAAATCTTTGCATACGCCAGCTTCCACATTCTTCCACTACATAAATCCCGGTCAGCGTGAAAAGTAATGCACGTGCACATGCCTGCTGCCACTACCCAACTCCTCCCAGAATTACACCTCTTTGAATATGCAAATCAATATAAATAGCACTTAAGCTCAGTGTTCTGTGAAAAGGCAATGGCAAAAGCACAGGGGAAAATAAAAAAATTTCAGCGAATACCAAGTGGAGGCAAGGAAAAACTTACTATTTGTTGGTTTAAACAGTGATATAAACAACAAAAGGCGAGTCGTAGCCCACCGTCTGAGTACCATATGAAAGCTTATTAGAGTACAGAGAAAAGAAAAAAAAATAGGGACACAGTGGGAAAAAAGCTCAAAATGTCAACTTTAATCTCGAAATTTCCACTTTAATCACGTAGTTTATTTTGTCATTAAAGTAGAACATCATAAACTTCATCTTAAAATCATTTAATTTACTAGTTTCTCAAATCTTATCGTAACTAAAGTAGCACGTTAAATGCTTTGTATTGTATGTGTTCTTCTATGTACTCTACGTGTGTGAATCACTATGTGCTTCTTAAACAGGCTTTCTCTGTTGTATGTATACTTGATATCATTTCAGTATTCATATCATATCAATTAAAGCATGTTATTAAACATGGGAACATGGTGGCGCAGTGATAGTGACGAACTGGCGCCCCATCCAGAGATTGTTCCTGCCTCCTGCAAGATGCTTGCTGCGCTGTGCGCAACCTTCGATTAAATAATTTATTGCAGCAGTACTGTCTCTTTCAAACATACTAACACCCAAGTCCTGTCCTTCATTTTCTTTCTCCAAGTACCCAATCGCCACACAATCAGCTCAGTAACAGACGTTAAGCCATCTGTAAGCTTAGAACTTCGATTCTTCAAAACTTTTAAGGACTATTGAAATATCTTCATAGTACATGCTTAATTATTCTATCCATCTATCCTTCCAGTGTCGCACCAGCCCCAGCAAGAATACAGTGCAAGGCAGGAACAATCCCTGAATGGAGCACCAGCTCCTTGCTAGTGCTGCGACACCGTGTCCTCACTTGTTTAATTATTAAAAATATAGATTATTCAAATGATGTTAACATTTTATCTGTATAATGTAATAAACATTTTGCTGCATTTCATCTGAAAAATTATATCGTCATCATATGTAAATACGCACTGTATAAAGTGGCACAGGTTGTTCAATATTATAACTGTATCGCAAGTTTACAGTGAGGTAATCGTACTTATAAGTACAAACAGTTCTACAAGGAGCACTTGATGGACTGATTTGAGTCCTTTTATAGTTCTTGGGATGAAACTGTTTCTGAACTGCAAGGTCCGTACAAGAAAGGCTCTGAAGCGTTTGCCTTATGAGAGCAGTTCAAATAGGCAGCATGGCTGAGGCAGCGTGTGCTTAATGCTGTATACCGATGATTCTCTTTCCAAACAGCTGCTGTAGAGCTGTGATTCCACACTCAGGTACAGTGATATAAATACTCCGAGTGGTGCAGTGAGAGGAACAACGCTAAAGTAGCTATGGTATTTAGAGTAGTTTGACCATTCTGTGGACCATTATATTGTTACAGGTTAATTACAATCAGATGCATTAAACTAATAAACAATATGCGGTTAATTTCAGTGTATTTATAAAGCCGCATCAGGGATGTGGATCTAAAAAAGAAAGGGAAACCACACTGGAACAGTAGCACTGCTTTGACGCTGGGTGCCACCAGTTTGCAAAACCAAGCGGAGAACTTGCGTATGCCAGGGTTTGAGCTAGCGTGAAAATGTGTGTGGCTTTACACCAAGCTTAGGTTTTATACATCGTGATTTGAGAGTGGAAACGGGAGTATGCAACATTTTTGTGTGTATGCACCGTTTATACATGAGGCCCCAGGTCTTTATGGATGATGTCTGATGTTGTGTGGAGATGTTGCTTTGTTGTTGCTCCTGGTACAAGTGGAAGATTCTTCATGCGTTGGAGTGCACACTTTCTCTTTGCTGCATGATCCTTTCAGAGCTGTGCTGCTGCTTCTTCAGCTTGTCTTCTGCTGTCTTTTGCAACTTCACAGGGATAAGGCATGTCTCATGCTGTCCAAGAGTTTAGATGCTGAAATTCCCTTCTTGAAGTCTTGGCTTTTCAGCTTCGTCAGTCTATTGGCACACAGCTTTGGCTTGACACACTGAATATCAGCTTCTGGTCCACAAAAATAAGAGCTTGTCGAATTTGGCTTTCCAGAGTATAGTGGCTTATAGTTTTTAGTTTAAGATTTTGAAAGTAATTTTGGAAAGTTCCCCTTCCCTGAAAGAATCCCATGGAGGGTCCCCAGAGAAAATCCCTGAACCTTTCTCAACGTGCCATTCTCTTGTCTCTATTTCTTCTTCTTCTTCTCATTTTGAGAAATAGGATGCATGTGGTTTTAAAGGAAGATTGAAATTTCTCCTGATTGGATTAAAGTCATTTCCAGTTACAAAACCAGTGTATTTTAATAGGTGGGTTCTTCTGTCCATCTTAATTGTCATCCCTTCAATTATATGTCTTTGTCCTTACTTGAGTCCATGTTGCGCCTTCTGGCTCAAGACGACTATAGAGGGGCCTCTGGAGAGATGTCAGTGCAACTCTGATTTATTCCTTTTTTATCAGATGATGTCCAAGCAGATCCTGGTACAGCTGGAGTTCAGTCACTTAGTTTGGAATGCAAGTGGGGTTTTGTGCAGATGGATGCCTGCATCATTGTTAAACCTGCTTTCTGAACAGGCCTGATGTGCACTAAAGCCTAGCTGAATGGGCAAAACACACTTTGTGCTACATTGCTTTAGGTCCTTTTTCAGGCTTCAACTTAAGATCAGACAGATTCTCGGCCATGACATTTTAGCCTTTATTTTTCGACATTTCTTCTCCTGGTCACATCCATTACTGTAAAAATCTGCCATTTTCTTTAGCAGACATAACAAGAAGGAGTCATCTGGCAGGAGGAAGAAATGCCAGAGTGTGAAGAACGACAAGCAATGGAGGAGTGTTCTGGGTAAATGGACAAATCACCACACGTAACAGAAAGAAATGCATACAGTCAGTAGGCCCTGTAAAACATTGGATTATTGTTATTTGTACACTTGAGTAAGACTTTTATGTCCACTGGTGTGTTAACCTTTCCATAATACATTTCTTTTGGTGTTTTTTACACTTTTGGCTAACTGAGTCTTTATTTGAGTAAAGGGTCAGTTAGTAAGCACCCTTACAGTCCACAAGATAGTGTCACAAACATAATGCTGTTCGTGAGCTGCAAATACAAGGTTGGTCAAAATTTTACAGCCAAAAGTATCAAGCATCATCACATACGAGGGTGGCAGGTAAACATACAAGCCTGGCACACCAACTTCGTTGTATTTTGCCTTCAGAATAGAATCTGACTGCAGTTCAATCAAATCCATTTGGATATTCTCAGGCACATTCTCAACGTTGTAAGAGTATGGTGACGTAAACAGCGCAAAGTCCTGTTCGTGTGAACTGAAATTACGAAAACGCTCACTGAATTCATTGCTCAGTAATTCAAGTTGGAAAACAAATCCTCCAAAAATCAAATTTTACTTTACTAAGTTTACTTCAAAGTTTATATTGTAAAATAAGCCGATATGCAAAAAGCTCCCTGACCTACAATAATTTTACAAACTCAAAATCACAAAAATATGTTAATAAACAACTCACCAACTTCTCACGTTCACTTCAGATCTTCAGCTGTAGTCTGCACTAACTGTTCGTTACAATATTAGCACCAGATTACATAAAACTAGAGCAAAAAAACATGAAAATATACAAGCTATTACTACTCGTGATGGTCAGTTCTGCCCAGTGGCCAGTCTCAGTAGCCCAGCCAGTAGTGTAGCCTGCCAGTGGCGGCTCTAGGCTCATGGCGGCCGTGGCAGAGAAAGAATCGGTGGCCCCTTTGCCTGCCAAAGTCAATATGGTATCTCATGCACGGCGAATGGCCACGTCAGTTGCGGACACTGCATAGATGCCTCGTGCTCATGACACGCTTCTATATGCACATGTCCGTAACTTGAAAACCAAGTGGCGGCCCATGATATTCTCATTACGGCAAAACATTATAATACTACATATAGCTTACTGCTCCGACTCGAGCGACATTAGTAAATACAGTGTACTAATTAACAAGAAATACAATGTTTTTCAGCCACATTGCCGTCAGCTGTGTCGTTATTTTCTCTTTCTGTTTTATATTCAATATATATTGGCGTGGCGGCCCTGTGCAGGTGCACAGTTTGCACATGCCTAAGGCCGCCCCTGCTGCCAGGCTGCTGCAGCCTAGCAGTTCAATTGCGACGTTGCGGCTCATTAACATTGGACAAGGCTTGTGGCTATACTAGCAGATGACGTTTCCGGTATCGTAATGCCATGGGAAAACGCGCTTTTGTCAGAAGGCAGAAGTAATAAAAGTCAATAAGTAACGGCGAAGATGCAGAATGATTCAATCACAAACGATAGTAATCATTTTGTACAAGTTTAGTGCTAACTAGGATCTGTCATGCGGGCCACACAGATTTCTGTTGCGGGCCACATGCGGCCCGGGAGCTGCGTGTTTGACATGCCTGACCTAGATACTCTCTCTTTCAAGCACCCTACAGTATTATGGACGACTCCAAAACTCTAGTAGGATTTGATGGATTTTGCACTGTAGCTGTTGTCTGGTGAAATGTATCTGGTGCCCATAGCGTGATAGTGGGCCAGAGCATTAGAACAATCTACACAAGAACAAGAACAGGCCATTCAGCCCAATAAAGCTTGGCATTTCTATCCACTTAATTCTTGTAAAATAACATCAAGTCTACTTTTGAAAGTCTCTAAAGTCCTACTGGCTACCCCACGATTTGGTATCTTATTCCATGTGTCTGTGATTCTCTCTGTAAAGATAAACATCCTAATGTTTGTGGAAAATGTATCCTTAACAAATTTTCAACTCTGTCCCCATGCTCTTGATGAACTTATTTTAAAATAATAATTTCACTCCACCGTACTAATTCCATTCATAATTTTAAAACACTTCAGTCATTTCTCCTCTTAATCTTCTTTTGCTTAAAGACTCAGCTGTTTTAATCTTTACTCTGTGATAGTTGCCTGGACACCACCAGTCGGAGACCACATCTTTATAAAACACGCACGTTTATTAAACATTAAATAAACAATTCTCACACTCCACAAAGCACTAAGCAATAATCACCCTTCACTATTTCAGTCCTTTGCCGCCTCTACTCCTCCAGGGAGCTTTGTCCTTCTCCCACTCCCGACTCCGGCTCAATGACTTTAAGGAGTCGGCCCGTTTTATCCCTGCCCGGATGTGCTCCAGGTGGCTGATGACGTCCATCTTGCAGCACTTCCTGGTGTGGCGGAAGTGCTGCCCTTTGACCCGGAAACACTCCGGGCGTCCCTGCCCGATCCCTCCGCCATCTTGCAGAGTGTGGCGGAAGTAACAACATCCGGGTCCCATGAGGTGTAAAGCACCCCCAGGCGGTGGCCACGGGTCCCAACAAGTCCGACAGTTCTGCTTCCTTTCCCGTGGTCCTCTCCTGCTCCATGGCGGTTGTGCCCTTGTGGCCTGGAAGCTATTCTTGCCACCTTCCGGTCCTTTCTGGCGTCCCGGCCAGGTAATAATCCTGGCCACCTGCGACAACTCATAACTCATTGCTTGTAGCCCTGCAATCAGACTAATCATTCTTCTCTGAACATTTTCCAGCACAGTTATGTCATTTTTGTAGCCTGAAGACCAAAACTGCACAAAGTACTCCAGATGAGGCCTCACCAGTACATTATAAAGCTTGAGCATAACCTCCATTAACTTTTACTCTACACATCGTACTATACCATGTAACATTCTGTTAGCCTTCTTAATGGTTTCTGAACACTCTCGGGAAGTTGATAGCGTCAAGTCTATTATGACTCCTGAATCCTTCCTATAAGGTGTGTTTTTGATTTTCAGACCTTCCATTATGTATTCACACCTAACATTTTTACTTCCAGTGTGTAATACTTTAATTCAATTTCATCTGCCGCATATCTGCCCAAGTCTGTTTGTTGTTCATTGCCCAGGTCCCTCAGTAATGATTCAACTGATTGTAAATTATCTGCTAAACTACCTAGCTTGGTATAATCTGCAAACTTAACCAGCTTGTTACTTATATTCCTATCCAAATCATTTATATACATTGAAAATAGCAGTGGCACTACCAATGACCCTTGTGGAACACTACAGTTCTGATAGGGTTCCTCATACCATAACTCTCTTCTTCTTTTGTCTAAGCCAGATTTGCACCCATCTACAAACTACACCCTGAATTCCCACTTCTTTTAGTTTGATGCCCATCCTCTCACATCAAATGCTTTCTGAAAGTCAATATAAATAATATCATATGCTCCACTTTCATCATATCCTTTTGTTGCTTCCTCATTGAATCCCAGAATGTTGGTAAAACATGGCTTCCCCCGTGCTGACAGGTGCAGGTGCAGGAATATTAAAAAGAATAGTGTGGCTCAGACTTAACATGTGTAGGTGTGCTGGTGAAAATCTGTTGGGCCGCAAAGTGCTTATTGGGACAATTGGTTGATTGTTTGTTCACATACTTGAGTACAGTCAGCACATTAGTGCTCTTTGGTTTGTTAGGGAGGTACCTACACTGTCAGGGTTTTAAAAAAGTCTGAGTAGGATGGAAAAGGAGTAAACGGAAAAGATTATAACAAGAAAGAAAATCAGGGGATGAATATTGAGAAAGAGAGAGAAATGAGAAAAGCAGAAAAGGACAGATGGGCCAGTATAAGAGAGAGAGAGGCAGAGCTGTCAGGATGCCCCATAGAGGAATGTAGTTACAGTAGATGCATACCAGGAGGAGGATCTACCATTCTGAGTTGTGCAGCTGGAACGATCAGGGCTCCTGCTGGACTGACAGAAGATAACAGAAAGAGGGAGCAGGTCTTGGATTGTCCCAGTGGTTACTTGGGTGGTTTGGACAACAGTCAGGTTATGGACGCCGTTTACTGGTGTCTCAGCCCTGCTAAGCAGACCTTAGAGTGAGCAGGGGAGATATGAAGAAAACAGTGGAGCACTGGAAACTGAGAACAAAGGGAGACAATTCTGACATTGTTCTTATTCTGGGTTTTATCCGTTTATTGAATTTTCCCATTTATTAATTTTAGTTTCCTCATTTTCATTATGGGAACTATTGCTTTTATGAACTGTTATTTATTGAAGACTGGATTGCAGCACACTTACTTTATTTTTGGACACTGCTTGACTGTTTATTAAAACACACTTTTAGCACCATTAACTGTTGTTGTGTTCTCACTTTCCCTAGTCCATTCTTGGTAATGGGCACCTGGACATCTCATGTTGATCAATGAGGTTGTCAACTATTCTGACTCAGAGAGTGAGACAATAAGTGTCTCAGCAGACTACTATGAGGATAAAGAGAATTGGGAAGGGTCAGTAACAGCTGGTATTGAACTGACTCACTTTTGTTTAAGAAAAACAACTAACAAATGTTATTGCCTTGGTTGTATGGGTAATGACTTAGAAATGCAAGTGCCAAAGGACATATGAGTATCAATGCTAACACCTTAGTTATGTTTTGACTCAACAAAACTAATATTTTGACCCTCCCAGCTAAAATTTACCAGGGTCTTGCCAAACATGTGCTCACTAAGAGAAATTTGTTTTTTTTTTCTCATATTTAAAAACAAGCTGTTATCACTTGCCATATGTTTGAACTCATTATATTAGAGTTTAAGTCATCTTCCGGTTATTGTTCACTGCTTTCCCTGTGATGTCATCACTAGCAACCTTTTGTGTTTGCCTGTATGTTATTAGGGTGCTTTTTTCATATGCGTGTGTTTGTGTTAGGGGTGCACGGTTAAGGTGATGTAAAATACAAAGGCACTTTGTTTCTTAAAGAAAAAGACGTGTTGGCACAAGAAGAAAGCATTTTGAGCAATTCCCTATTTGGGTTTAAACTGTTTTTTAAGAACTCTGATATTTCTATTTATCTCCTTTGGTTTTGATCATTCTTTTGAATTTAATGTTTCTGGCCTGCTTGCATGTTGTTTTGTAATCTCCCCTTTATGTAATCTTTCTCAAATAAATGATCTGCATTGCATAATCTCATCTTCGAAGATTGCTGTGCTGCCAAATTAAAAAAGATAGCAATTCTGTTAAAATTAGTGGTAGACAGAAAAGAAACAAAATCTGGAGTGGGATGATATCAAAACCAAAAAAATATGAAAAAATTTATCGGCAAAGCTCAATATGTTAACTAGAGACATTGTCTAATAAATCTAGCAAAGCTCTAAATCCAATAACCCCTCAAATCACCAGAAAAATCAGTTTGCTTATTATTTAGAAACTTGCACAATGAGGATAGTACAGCACCATTTTATATAGCGGTGACCCACTCACACTGTCAAACGTGATTTGCAGTAGTGACCAGTTAGCAGCTGGGTGTTATAATAACTTGTTTTAAATTTTTTATACATTTTTCTTTGATTATTTCATCAGGGTTGTGGTCTGTTTATACTGTGTTTCAGCCAAGGTGGAAGGCTGTGGTTAAAATATCTCTTTTGTTCATTTTTTATGTTAAAGAAATTAAATAAATTATCAACAATATTATGTCTAGGTGTCTTCTTCTGTGTTCCAAGTGTCTTGTGTGTGGTCCCTCAAGAGCCATGGCCAGCTGCCCATCACTGTCAAGAGGCTGCCCTTAGCCCTACAGAGGATGCGGAAAAACCTCAGTCCTTTGCGGTTTGGGGACTATGCTGATGTTGGTGAGTTCTCTGGTGATTATTGCCTCTTTTTTGATTATTGATTTGCAGATGTTGACCATTCTTGGGATTTTGTGCATTGAGACCTGTTTGCCTTGGATTGCCTTTACCTTTTCAGGCATTCAATGCTGTGTTTTTTGTGCTCTAAGAGTTTCACTGTCTTCCGAGCATTTTTTGTGTTAATAAATATTTATATTTATAAACATTCTATGTCCTTTTGGCATTTTGAGTCAGTTTTGAGACTTAATGTGCTGAAGAACCCCAAGCTCATGTCAGTTTAGGGGTTTTTGTTATATACAGTTGGAACCCAATTCTATTGTTAGTTATCACTTTGGTTTTGTTATCATATAACCAATAATTTTTCACGATATTCACGCAGCAACATTTTGTTTTCATGGGGGCAGCTGTTTTGAGGTATTTTATACTAAGGCATTGCCATGTTTGGATGACTAGAAGTGCTCCATGTGTGACGTCATTATGATAAAATGAAAGGCAGAATCCAATTTGTTCAAAATAGTGGATTTGATACAAATCTCTGCATGTTAAATTTTTGATTAAAAGGTTTTAAGGGTTACAAATTTCGACTATAATAAACCTAGAAAATTATAAGAATTGTAAAAGCACAATATACTGAAGCATTTAATTAAAGACAAAAAAGAAATGTTACTAGGTCTTGTCCATATATACAGTAAATCTCAATATCCATCCATCCATCCATCCATTATCCAAGCCACTATATCCTAACTACAGGGTCACGGGGGTCTGCTGGAGCCAATCCCAGCCAACACAGGGCACAAGGCAGGAAACAAACCCCGGGCAGGGCGCCAGCCCACCGCAGAAATCTCAATATCATGATTTTAAAAAACATCTCCAAGATGTAGCATTTAATTCAAAATAGTAAAAGTTATGATCTTGATACTAAAGGGATATCTTATTTAATTTCAAAGCATAATAAGGAAGTAAAATCTGTCACATTTCTTTACATTCTCAATTTTTAAAAATATAAACTAAATCATCTAAGAACACAGGCCTGGTGGTGCCAAATGCTGCAGTCAAGGCTAACAGAATAAAAATTGTAGAATTTCCCCTCTCATAAACTAATAGAATATTATTCACAACTTGACAATTTGGCAGCCTCCAAATGAAAAATGAAATAATATTACAGCACAATGAATTATTTAATCATTATATTCCGGAAACATTATCATGCAAGGAAAACACACGGAAAAGTTCCAGAGAAAAAGCAAGCCATATGTTTACATATATTTTTGCTCTAAAGAATTTATTTTAAAAGAGATATACTGTAGTCTGAAAGTAAACAACTCATAACAGATATCAAGCTCAACAGAAAATATGGTGTGCGATATCATCAGGTCAAAGGTATAAAGTTCAGTGTTGTACATTCCCTGTTTGTTCAAGTTTGTGGATAATTCAAGGAAAAAACTTTAGCATTCCTTGATTTGTTTTTCTTGATATTTCAGCGCTAAGGTCTCTTCCATTTTTGACAATAGTTTTGTCTTTCATTTTGGCATAGCTTACTTATAAAAGTTACAGCCTTCTGAACCTTCTCACTTCGTTTATTTCACTCAAATTTGGTTTAACATCTTTGGCTTGTTTAACAGATTTATTTGACTTCCTAGTATCGACTTTGGCACGCTTCTGACTTTGACTCCATCTTCTAATTTAAATATGAAATATTACTGCTGTCACCCTTGTGAAGTCAGTACATCCAGAAGATGTCTTATTGTTCACTGCAAGTGTTTCCCTCCATGTAAACACATATAAGCTCAAGAAAAGCCATGGCTATCTGCATAATAAATCAGATATTCATCGTGAATGAGTTGTTCAAAGAGACAGAGAAATGCTTAACTAGAGTGCAAGAATAAATCTCAGAAGTGGGTTTTGATTTAGAGACTAACTTGAAAGTCATGACTATCCTGAAGGATGTCACATCTAGAGGACTAAAATCCTTTCCCAATAAGAACAAAAGGTGCTGGATAATTCTAAATCTCTTCTTTTCTGCTCACAGTCTCCTTAGAGGAATATTCTGGGTTTCAACTGATCTTCCATTTACAATATATGGTTTGTGCTTCTGTAACTATGAGACAAGAAAAAACTATGCAACTCTGAAATGGTGGCCAAGTTTGCATGAAATTCTGCAGCTGGTGACGATGACAAGAAGTTAATGAGTGTTATGCACAATATTTTATTACAAGAGAGGGCAGTCCACTGGGCTCATTGGACTTGTTCAGATTGGGGTGACCTTGTGACTGTCAGTAGAGCACTTTAAGAACATACCATCAAGACAGTGGTCAGCTTTATGGAAATTTAAATGACATTAATAGAGATCCACTGTCTTAATGATTCAATGTACGTACTCTGACATATTCACAGTGTAATGGAGTTACATTTGGACAGTATCATATATAAAGTGTATGCTTGCCAATAAGTGTTTTTATTGTATGTATATTGCATTTTGTTTTCCTGAATCTGTGTTGTCTTTTCACCTTTTCATGAAGAAGTAATTATGACTATGTAAGAACTTTGTATCAAGGTGACCACCACAGTTGCTTTCTGCTTACAGAAAGTCTAATGTAAATAACCCGCCTAAGCGCAGGGAGTTAGTTGGTGTTTTGTATCTTCAAGGTCAATTTGTGACAAGGTGACAAGTAATTTTTTTATTTATTTAGATTATTAAACATAAGCCAGTACTCTCCTTATTACAGAGGTTTGGGAAACAGGACGAAGGTGAACTTACTGCCAAAGAACAAGAAAAGGAGCTGGAGGCCCCACTGCCACGTGTCTGCTTACTCAGGTTAATGGTGTTTGTAGTGAGACAAACCTTTCTCTTATTATTAATAGCTAGATGGCATATGTCCATTACATTCCTACAAAGATAGTGAAAGAAGCTGAAATGGGGTAATATCGTCACACACTCAGGAAAAGACTCTTTAATTTAAACTGTCTTTGGTTCCTTCATATGTGTAATTAATATTATTGTTATTGCAATTACTTTAAATATTTGCTGTCAGACAATATACAAGGGGGGCTCCGCCCCCTGCTCGCTTCGCTCGCCTACCCCCGGCGTTGGGTATCCTGAAATACATTAGTTCATTGATTTTATCCAGATGGGCTCGTGTCTGTATCGTTGAGCTGTATTGTGTTTGAATTCGGTGTAAAGCGTTCAGCGGTTTGTACAATCCCAAGCAGCGCATTATTCCTAACTTAGTGCCACTCACAATATGGCGGTGACGCCTGCGCCTTCCGTAGTAGTGCCACTCACAATATGGCGGTGACGCCTGCGCTCTCCACACTATCATTGTGGACCTGTGGGGCCGCCGTAGCCTCTTCCGTTTGAATCTGGGCTGCAGCGCAGAATCCTCTTTTTTGTGCGGCTGTGCCGTTAGTCGTTAGCTATGGGCGCGTTGTTGCTTCATTTCTCATTCACGTCAGTTGAGCTCATTCGTTTTTGGGCCGTGACTCCTTCGTTCGCGGTGGATACGACTTCGCTTGCGGTTTTTGAGACACGCGCTGTACGCGCCTGCGCAGTATGTCTCATGGTCCCATCGCCGTGTACCAGCGTCCATGCCATCCGGTTTACCATTCTCGGTTAGTAATATGGATGTTCTCAAATTGTTTCCTGTACTGTTGACACAGTGGTTCTAGGGTATAAGGGTGACATGTATCTGACAGTACACAGAATAGCGGGTTCTGCTACTCATCTTTTATGTTTCCTTTTGTCAGAGCCTTTTAAGTAGTGATTTGTATAGTGTTACTGGGGCTTATATTCAAGGAGTCTTCTCTGAAGAAGCTGAATTCTGATTATTACTGTATTATGAAGAGCAGGAAATTACATTTTGGTTCAGTGTTATAACAGCATGTTGATTGTAGAAATGTGAGACAATGATAAGACTGGTAAGGATTGTACACATTCAGAGGAAAGAGCAGTAAATCTTATGACAGGCTGTCACAGCATCTACCTTGTCATATTCACCATCTAGAGCAATGTGACATTCTTCACGCATTGCAAGAAAACATCTCAGACCAAAGGCTGATGGTTCACTGAAGTAGAATTCCATTCATTCCATGCCACTGATATTTCCTGTTCTTTGTTCGCCATTGCCAACATTGTTTGGACCAGGAATGAGAATGACCAGATAGACTGGCGTGAACTTAGACGGGGTCATCTTCTGTAACAAATATTGCTTTTCTCTTCTGGTTGTTGATCACTAAATTTGTATCTGCAGACAACACTGAAAAATGCACACTCTAGACCACAGTCTTAAAAATATATACTGTCAGAACAGCATCTCGGGATGGAGTGACATTACCTATAGCAACTGGTTATATCTGTTTCTTGTTAGGAATCGTTTGTCCTTGCAATAATAGTTTCAGGATATCCTGCCACCCATTAACCCTTAATGGCAGATCTTTCTGATGAAACCTTCAGATTATAATTACTGTACTGCCACGTGTAACATTGTTAGTAACTAAAAAATAGTATCGCCCCCTCAGGCTTTGGAGTCTTTTTTTACTCAAATGGATTATTTGATATCAGTTTCATTGCAAATTAGACCAGTGCTCTTTTTGCCTTATAGTATATGAAGAAAGGAGTGAGGCAGCAGTAGTTAGAGTTGCTCTACAGTTCTAGGTTCAAAACCTTGCTTGGTCATAAGTTGTCGATGTCTATGAGTTTTTCTCTGGCACATACTGTACTCTCCTCCCATGTCTCACAGACATGAAGGTTAGATTGATCATCAACTAAGGGAAAGGTCCTTAAAGAATGCTGTGGAAAGCTCACTGGAATCTGGGGTCAGCTTTTCAGTTGTTCCCTTAAATAGCAACGAGTACCAAAGCTTTGGAAGAGCTCAGAAATTTGTCCTATTCCAAAAAATAACTGTCCAAACAAATTAAATGATTATCATCCAATGGGACTTACATCTTGGAAAAACTTCTGGGGCAGCTGGTTCTTGCTTGCCTTAATTTGGCTCCTTTTTGGATCCATTGCAGTTTGCATACAGACAGAACTGTTCAGTAGAGAAGGTGGTCATGACCGTTCTTCATATCTGTGATGCACATTTGGAGAAACAACACTCTTTTGTGAAAATAATGTTTACTGGCTTTACTAGAATCTTTAAATGCTTGAAGCCTGATATCCTTTTTAGTAAATTACAGATATTTCAGGTGGACTCCTATCTCATACTATGGATTATGGACTTTGTCCTTAACAGAGAGAAATTTGTTAAGGATGATACTTATACGAGGGGGAGTCACGCTAAAGATAGAAAATGGGATTTATTAGAACATGGAATGAACCTTAACAAAACTGATAATGTCATTTCTCAATGTAGTCTCCACCCTTCTCAATGCACTTGCGCCACCTGCCTGGAAGTGCCCGGATTCCAGCAGAACATAAGGTTTTGTCTTTTGGCTTTTGTCCTCACAACCACTCATACACTGCTTTCTTCACGCTGTCATCTGTCTTGAATCGACAACCACCCATATGTTTTTGTAGTGGTTCAAAAAGGTGGAAATCATACGGTGCCAAATCTGGAAAATTAGGAAGATGTGGCAATACCTCAAACTTCAGTTTCTCCAGACAAGCCTTGATGTTCTTAGCAGTGTGTGGGTGGGCATTGTCTAGCAGCAAAAATGCAAGTAATGTGCCTCACACATTTATATGTCTAATTGGGATTTTTTGAGGAGATTTTGTTGGCAGTAGACAGTTTGTCATAATCAGAAGTTTAATCTCTGTCAGACTAAGTTAGCAACAATACCACTGCTCTTTGCAATTCAAAATGATTGCCTATATTGTGTATACTACCTTCATGAGACATTGGATTGGTTTGGAAAGGTAATACTCACTGAATCACAAAATTGTTCCCATCAACTTTTAAGTCAAATTCACTAGTGGGATGTCTTTATACGTATGTATTACTTGCCTGGCTCTGTAAGACTTGATGCTGACAGGTTAGGCTCTGACATTTTGATCCTGTATTACATAAGTGGGTTGTTAAATCAGCTAGAAATGGCTTATTTCATACATGTGTTGCCATTATTTGGGTCACCATCTAGTGGTCCCATTAGTGAACACAGCAGATGGTCCTCCTGAAGGAATTTAAAAAAAGAAGAAAAAAATGACCAGAAAATGAAGCACCAATTTGGCAAAACAAGGAGTAGCCAAAACTGAGCACAAACTGCAAAACAAAGATGAAAAAACAATTGTTAAATCAACTGTGTAGTCCTTCCCTAAATAACTTTGAGGAAAACCAAGAAAATATTTCAATTGGTTTTATCCAGAATCTTAGATATTAGAGATGCTGTCACAGCTCCTTAAATAGTCACAGGATTGATGACGTCTCAATCACATGACCAGCAACGGCATTGTTGCCAAAAAACAAAATGGGCAGTGTGAGAAATGGAAAAACTAAATGGCCCCATGATTAAGTCAACAACAAAACAATAAAATATAACAACAATATTACAAATAGATGAAAAAATATCCTAATTAACCCTTGAGTCAAAAACATTGATTCATAATAGTCCAAAGGCTCAGAACTGGGCACCGGACTATGCAGATAAACACAGTACAACCCAAGTGTTATAATTCATTGGTCTTCCTGCCTGAAATTCTGTGAGGTTTTTTGTTGGTATAATTTATGTTGTAATCTTGTTTTTTGACCCTCTAATTCAGCATTTCCCAACCTGTGGTGGGACATGACAACATTGAAGGTGGGCTGCTGCCAACCCCAAACAAAACCCCAGTCCTCCCATTGCTCTGACAATCACCCTAGATTCACAGCAGGAGCATTGCAGGTGGATCGCAGCCAAACCCCATGCACCAATCCAACGATCACACTCGATTTATAGTGTGGGAGATGGCTGGTCGTTCATCCTGGCCAATACCCCCAGGCCACTAGATGGAGCCCTCCCTGTAGCATGGAAGTGCCCCAAAGACCAGCAGGGAATCATGGACAATGGAGTTTTTATTCCCGACCCTGCTGGACACCGTAGTGCCCACCAGAGGATGCTGCAGGGAGGCTCAAGGACTTACATGTGCCCTATAACCTGGAAGTGCGTCTTAATTACCACGACAGAGGAAACGACGTACTTCCGGGATGAAGAAGAAGACTTTTCATCCAACCCAGAAGTGCTAACGAGTCACATGGACAAGGGTTAAGGAGCACTTCCGGGTCATGGACTATAAAAGACTGTGGGAAACCCAGATGAGTGAGCTGAGTTGGGAGGCAGGGTGGCTAAGCATCTGGGAGTGGAGGATTGGTTATTGTTTATTTGATTATTGATTTGTTATTGAGTATAGTGGAGTGGTGGTGCTTTGTGCACTTTATTATTATAATAAATATTCAATTTTGGACTTTTATCTGGTGTCTGACGTCTGGTCTGAGGGTTCAAGGGGTCGACAGTGTCTCAATCTTTCACAATAGCAACAGTATCGCAGGTGGATAGCGACCGATCCTGGACAACCACTCCAAGCCCTGGTCTGACAATTGTGCCCGATTCACCAAAAAGGAAAAGCATTGACGATTGCGCTTGATTCATCTCTGGAGATTTACCAAGGAGGACCACTCCCCGCTCAGATCATCATGCTAAATTCATGAATGCCAGTTGGCAAATGAAAAACTGATCTGTAACGCCACAAAGGTTGGGAATCGCTGCTGCAGTTCTCAGTTTTAGACTATTTGCACACTTGTACTTTGTTTTGTTTTTTAATATAAATTCTGTTACTGTTATTCTAATTATGATGATAGGATTCTGTTTTTGCTTTCTTTTTTATAAATTTGGTAAATTTCTCTTTTTCATTATTTGTCTATTGCTTACTTTTATTTTATTGTTTGTAACTTTGTCCTTGCCTTTTTCCTCACAAATCTGCCATTAGTGCCTATGGGCGTGACCCAAAGAGCCCTATATACCCCACTTCACTACCTTGGCTCCTTTTCAAGGCATTAGCTGGCTATCCCTTACTTTTGTTGTTCCGTTCCCTTTTGTGGGCTTTCAAGCTATTTCTTTTCTTTCTGTGTGTCAGTGTTGTTGTCTTTAAATCATTTTTCATTGTTTTTTTACATTACTATTTGCATTGTCAGTTCAGCAATTTAGCATTTAGGTTGTTTTTTGTTTTTAAATACAGCTTTTTTTTTTACCTCTCAGCTTTTTTACCCTTGTCTGTTTTCGAAATCTGCTACACCAAGGTGTCTCTGAGATCATAACACCACGATCTTCACTGACCCTGAGCCTCAAAAGACACCTCACAGATGAATTTTAATATGCCATCCACTTATGTTCAACAGCAGAGCAATATGTAGCTTGTTATTTGCATAGCACAGAATATAAATAGCACAAGCACAAAACAAAACTCCAAAAACAACTTCTCCTCCGAGTGTTATAAGTACACAGATTTTGTGCCGAAATATTACACTAGCCTGCTTCTATCAATTCAACCCAAAAAGTCTCATCTCCTGAAGGAATTTCAGTCTACAGAATAAAAATCTGTCTTGGTCAAAGGATAGTAATTTGTCCTGCTCTCAGGCAGCTAACTGCGCGACTGCTTATCTGCACAAACTAGGATTTGATTATGAACTTCCTCATGCCAGCTGTGACCCTCCGAGCCGCACAATATCACTCTGTGAATGTGGTGTCTGTTTTCAAAGACCACACCTTTTACTCAGAGTAAATGAAATGCATCACTTGTCACGACGGGTTGAAAGGCCGGAGTCTTCAGATTCCCAGGCTCTGTCATCTGTGTTAAATGCTTATGATGTTTGAAGGAAAGTGTTAGAATTTTAGGGAACAACCACACCTTTTCTACAACACTCTGTGTGCAAATTTAGAGCTCTGAGAGAAGTGTGAACAATTCAGGAGAGGATATTGTGATCTAGAAAAAATGCAAGCATGATCCTTTCTCAAAATAAAGTCAGCCACACATCTTGCATTTCCTCCTGGATTCTTTTGAAGTTAGTTGTAATTGATTGATTTTGCAGACATTGTTCTGGCCTAGCATTTGTGGATAGTTGGAGACCTTTCAAAACAGAAAAGTCAATGGACATGTGAAGCTCATTGGAGACTCTGCAATTTTACCCCTGGCATCTGGCCAGTTTTAAATGTCCACATTCACTCAAAGTCTTCTGGCTTTGTCAGGAAACACATGCATTAACATTTATAGTTCTATCTCATTTTTATCCACACCCAGGATGTTAAACAGCACCACATATCATAAATAAGACCTTTATTAACAAGGCTTTAAAGTGGGAAAGTCAATATAAAACAATCTTTTTCCATCTGTCCCTCTTAGGTCATGCAAAGCAGGATTCCAAGTACTTGTCTGCCATGGGAGTTGTCATGATTCTGGCTCTTGGTCTTCTGTAATTCAGCGTCATTCATTTTTGGATTGATTGCACTCATTTTTCTCATTCTGATTATGACGACAGCGTGATACCATATTGTATGATTGTTTATTGCGGGCAATGACATTTTGTGCTTCTTTCATATGGCTGCAGCCATGTTGTTTGTAGGTTCAGTCATGACAGATGTCATCACATCTCATTTATTTTATATGTAAGTGTACAGTCTCTAGCATCCATGCTTAAAGTTTTGATTCTTAAATGTTGTGTTAGTGTTAGAGATAATTAGGAACATTAATGTAAGAACCTTCTTGTACTTTATTGTAAGCCTTCAACCCTGGTTTGTGTTTCTGACTTGGATGACCATTTCCATCAGTTTCTGTTAACATTTAGATTGTTCTTAGATTATAGTATCTGCTTTCTCTTTCTTGCAATTCTCATCTCCTATTCATTTGCTCTTTTCTCTTTGGATACATTTCCATAACAGGTTATCTTGGATTGTGATTATTATACTCCGAACTACAATAATCCTATTCATTCTTCTTGAAGGGTTGCCTTTCATTCAGTGTTTTCCTGGAGCTAAAGAGGACAATTCCCTTTATTTGAACAGGTTGAGTCTGTGTTCCAATTATTCGATAGAAAATGGCTGACAAGGTGCTTAAGTTTTTCGTGTTAAATAACCCAGCCAAGTAGTAGTAGTAGTAGTAGTAGTAGTAGTAGTAGTAGAAGTAATTGTTGTAGGATTGTCACATGTAAAGAGGACAGTGAAATTCTTATTTGTATCACAAACCAACATACAACACATCACCACTCTCTGAAAGAATGTATTTAAAAATACCATTTTATTTAATAGAAAGAACAAATCGGCTTACCTGATGTATTCCTTTTCCATGTGTAAAGCAGGAGCTATTAAATAAGTTAATAAAGACAATACATTGTTCTTTGTTGCAAGTTTCCATTTGGATTCTTTTGACGTAACTTTCACAGACCCACAGAAGTCTCTTGCTGGTGGTTCTTCAAATAGATGGGAATCAACTTAAGTGATTATACAAGATCTTGATTTAAACCATGTTGACATTCAGCCCACTGCTGAAACATTGTTGGGTAAGAAACATTTGAAGCCCACCCATCAATTAATTATAACATGTACATAATCTCCCTTTTCATATCCAATGCTCTCTCACTGGGTCATAGGCTGCATTCCTCTCTTTCCTACAAAATTTTTGTCCTGACCTGGAGCCACTGGAATGTTGAGGAAGCACCCACTAATCCCATTCTAGTTATGCAGCCACATATGAGAGGCTCATACTGTAGCTACATCCATATATAGCAGTGACTGTCAGGCCTATTTTCTAATCCCACCTTCATACACCCTGAGTCCTTTAAAAAATAGTTTTTCTGATTCCCAAATAGTCTTCAAATGCTACACTCCATTCAGCTCATGCACTCTGAATGCCCCCTACTGAACTCATTTGTAATGGGGTTTAAATTTTTTTTAGTTTATTAAATAAGACTTGTAATGTTTAATTCAACTGTTTTATTTTATTTTATTAGATGTATATTTTAAGTAAATTAACCATGTGACCAAGACTAAAGAAAATTGCTTTTATTTAAACCAAGTTGTTTAGCATATAATATTTAGCCAAAAGGCAGGCAATGGCATCATGCTGCCAGGGGACAGCAGAGGAGATGCATAGGGAGAAGCGGAATGAAGTGTTTAAAGGGCTCATTGAGGAATGTAAAATGTTTAGAAGACTTTGTGGTCCAAGTTTAAGAAAAGGCATTCACTAGATCTAATCTTCTTTGGAATCATCGGCTAAACAAATCGACAAGGATAAGAAATGTATTTCAACACAGTGTTGAATTCTGGGAACAAAATAAACATGTTAGTACAAAGAATTGTGGGAAATATGCAAATATAAACCAAAAGTTAGGAAGCAGAATGTTTAAGCTCAGGTAAGATAACCAGTAGGTATATGCCTGCAAGAAAATGTGAAATGCGGGCTTTGGGGGACTTTGTTGTTTAACTTCCATCCATCAATTATCCACCCTGCTATATCCTAACTACAGGGTCACGGGGATCTTCCGGAGCCAATCCCAGCCAACACAGGGCGCAAGGCAGGAAACAAACCCCGGGCAGGGCGCCAGCCCACCGCAGGTTGTTTAACTTGTACCTCATAAATTGCTTAAAATAAGTTTAGGTTGATAGAAGAGCAAGACAACCGAAGATAACTTGTAAGTTGTCAGATTTTTACTAAAAATAGACATCAAGCCACGGTATAAAAGAGAATACACTACAGCCATTGAGAGATGATAGACGCTATACCATTGAGGTGCAAATGTATATTCAGTTCTGGAGATTGACAAATGAGATGTCTGCTTTCAAAATGGAGGGAGGATGTAAGTTTTATTATGAGAGTTCAGTATTTGCTATGAAATGGCAAGTTCTGAAGACATGCTGTCAAAGGGTGAAAGTACCGTGCCAGCTAAGAAATGAAAATGCAAGCAGCCCAAACCTGCTCCATTATGGTGCATCATTTTAAGGAACACCTCTGTTGGTTTAAGAAGAATGGATGCTGTAAATTACAGTATATGGTTATCTCTCCTGGTTATACAGTAATCCCTCCTCCATCGCGGGGGTTGCATTCCAGAACCCCCCTCAAAAGGTGAAAATCCGCGAAGTAGAAACCATATGTTCATATGGTTATTTTTATATATTTTAAGCCCTTATAAACTTTCCCACACTATTATAAACATTTCACGCACAATTATACAGCATAAACCCTTTGTATTCTCTTAGATATTAGGTAAGATTCGTTGAAATTATGTATGTAAACACAGTTTACATACAGTAAAACCTAAATATTATTTTAAAGATATCGAGCGTCTCCGATATCACATATGTTACAGCCATTACGACAGACAGGCCACCAGCAATAAATACGTACAATGCAAGAAAAATTGTATACAGTAAAATGTGTGTACAGTGACACTAAACTATGTACATGTAATAAATACTGTACGTAGATAATTAATTATGGTTACTCACCAACAATGACACGACGACTTGTCCGATAACGATGAGTTTAATTTTACTGCACAACAAAGGATAGCGTTACAGCTCTTCTAAAGGAGCCTCTTCAGGCGACTGTGTAGCACCGCCGTTGTTCTTCTTCCAGCACTCTTCAATCCAAATCCCTAAAGCAGATTCCATCCAGACTACCACCTTATCACGTCCACTTGCAAATCGTTTTGCGCCCTGGTTAAAGGACACTGCGGCCGTAGATCTTATATACTTTTCCTCCTTTTTAAATAAAAAGAATCGTGGACTCATTGATGCTGTAATGGTGTCCTGCAGCGGTTTAGCTGTTCCCTTCCTTCAACATATCCAAAACTTTTACCTTTTCTGCAATCATTTGCATCTTCTGTTTGCGCTTGGACACGGCCCCTGAAGCAATAGCAGGAGCACGTTAATGCTGAATGAGTGAGATGAGACTTCCTGGTTAATGCAGCACTCCGTCGCTGAGCCAATCAGCAGCACACAGGAACTTAACTGCGTGCTCTGATTGGGTAGCTTCTTAGCCATCCACCAATAGAATCTCTTGTATGAAATCAATAGGGCAAACCAACTGAGGAAGCAAGTACCAGAAGTAAAAAGACTCATTGTCCGCAGAAACCCGCGAAGCAGCGAAAAATCCGCATTATATATTTAGATATGCTTACATATAAAATCCGCGATAGAGTGAAGCCGTGAAAGTCGAAGCACGATATAGCAAGGGATTACTGTACTGAGGCAAAGCTTGTGGTTGAAGACACTGATTTGAATCATTCAGGTTGTATATTTTTTTCTACTTTTTACTTCTAGTATTTAATGCCTGATTTCTCTGCAAATAAACATTAGTAACTATTAAATTAAAGTTTCTCACTGAAACTAGCCTTGTTTATTGATATCATGTGTCACAGTGTGCTTGTTCTAGTGATTCTTTATTTGTTTAGCTCTTTCAAAGTAAGCAATCTGGCCTTGTTGGAGTATGTCTTTTATTTTGTTCAGGTACGAGCTGTGCTCGTTCTGTCAGAATTGTGCAGCTCCTTCATGGGTAACGATAAAGAAGCTGAAGGATATAGGCGTCCCTTTGGACCCTGCTAATGAATTAAAGCCTGAGGGTGCCAGCCTTGGCCACATTGCTCTGTTTGATTTGTGTGTTTGAGATATGAGCAATGAGTGGATGACACATACTAAAGGTAAGTAATGTGGGGTGTACATGTAAATCAAAAGTTGTATTTTTACGTTTTGTAAGAAAGGACTACAATATAATATATCCCATAGTACAGACCTTGTCTTCTTACAGAGAGGCCGCATTCCACCCCAGACACTGGGACCACCTCACCTTGAATTGAAATATATCTCCAGCTTAATAGGGTCCGGTTTTGCCCACTAGTGGGTTAACTCATGATTCTGCTGGTTGCCAATTTCTGCTACAACATCCTGAAAGCTGGTTATGATCGATAATGCAAATAGAATACCAGGCATTCTTTTATGGTTCCCTTTATAATTAAAGGAAAATATTATATATCCAAGTGATACATGCTGATATTATAAGTGTAGTACTGAAGCAGTGCTGTGATTTCTAAGATAATTAGAAACTTCATATGAGTTATTTGGAGTTGGTCTTAGCTGTGCTTGTGTTATATTACTTGAAAAGTTAACAATTTTTCAAAAATTATTTGAGTGGGAGCTTTAATATTTAATATATACAGCAAGTATTTTGAATATATAAAAATATGGTTATTATAGGAGGAAAAATTTTAGCAAGATAAGTACTCAATGAAAGATTAGAAAAAAAGATGAAAAGCACAGAACAATAATTCTGTTAAATGCTACTCTGCAAAAGACAAGAATTCATATAAAAGACTACGGAAATGGGTACCTCAGAGCTGCAAACACCAATGAGTAGAAAGACAAAGTATACTGCTCATAAGGAAAGTTATGAAGCAAGATCTGTCAGTATTGCAATAACAACGTATTTGGTTTTGCATTAGCATTTGTACAGTTTCCAGTTTCAATGGGTTGTCCCCAGTTTCCATGCAATATTAAAGAGGCCTGCTAACTGACACACCTCCACAACATTGGCATCATGTGGCTTCCTCACCAAGGGGGCAGTATACTCAGTCAGCCTAACATGTATAGTAGCTGATGACTTTCATTATTATACCTCAAAGTTGCAGGATTTCAAGCAGTGTGAGAAAAGGTAGTCTGGGTGTCCCTTTAGTGCTCAGTGTTGGCTGAAATCTTACTCTGGCACTAAGGAATATACAACAAATCAGCTATGGAGAGTGATGTCACTTAGGATATGCATCTCTGAAGTAGATGAATCATGTCATACATGGATGCGCACTATGCAAACAAAAGCCATGCCATCTGTTAGTTCTGACCAGCAACAAGTGCAAAGGAAGCTTTTTGCAGCACATGAAGATTTAGACATTGTGTGTGAAAGACTGCTGCAGCTCTGCTCTATTCCTTACCACATACGGACTACCAACACTCTTTAAACTGGCTTACAAGGATTGTCCTCATACACATAAAATGTCCTTATGTATGCTTAGCATGGTCACCTGATTACTGCTTTATCAGAAAATTTGGTCCAAACTGGTTTACATTTCAGCAAACACCTCAAATGGATCTTGAGATTTTATATTGTGTGTTTGTTTAATGTAGCTACACACACTTGATGGAACAAGGATGTTCTCTTCACCCCCCCCCCTCCCCCAAATGTAATATTTTTTCTGCTGTACTGATTAGCTAAATCAGTATACACAGAAAATACTTTTATAGGGCACTGTGACCAGATACCCAGCAGCACAGACAGATGACCTACAACAGCTTCTAATTGAACTAGTAATTTGTAAATTTGGATTTGAAAGGAAAAAAAAGTGAGCAACACATCAAGAAAGTTTACGATTCACAATGTTTGTAGGGCGACACTCTAGCTCCCATACTGGACAAAACACCACTACTCCACAATATCTAATAATTTTCAAATCCTCTGTATCTATGAGAGATCCTCATCCTCTCAGTAATTTCCACAGTCAAGCTAAAAAATTTGCTATCCTTTAAACAACAGCCTGGACAACATCTTGCCAACTCTTTATGAGTAATTGGATTGCATTGTGCCTGTCCTGAGAATACGTAAGTTCAAAAGCTTGAAAGATGGTCACGATAGGGAAATGAACAGCCTTTTGAGTAAATTTAAGTGGAAATCAGTGAATGTTTGCAAGAATCAGTAACCCAATGCAAAATGGGATAAGTCGAGTGACTAATACTAAAAATGAAACAAAAAGAAGACAAGCTGGATGTCCTAACAATAACTAATAATCCTTTCCTTAAGTAGAGCAGACTTTGTTTGCTTGAAGTTCTGTCTACGCCTTCAGTGTTGATGTGATCATGTCAAGTGTCACGTCACTAGCAGATTACATGCTTGGCACTGCGGGCTGTCAGTAATATGACTATAACCATAAAATTCAAGGCAAAAATGGATGCACCCATTACAAAATAAACCCAAAATGGCATTGAACTGATGTCAATAAAATAAAAATAAAAATTAATAAGAATAGAAAAATGACATTAGAAAGATACAAATAATCTCTCTCTATATATTCAGTACCTGTACATAATGTCATCCGGATTCCACAAGAGGGCAAGAATGTCAGATGAACAATGACAAGTAGTCTGCATAAAATAATAAATATTGCGGTATACGTTCGTGCACCAGAGCATCATGCTGTCCACAACAGGGCTGGAATGGCTGCTGAAGAAAGGCAGTAAGAAGCACAAAGAAAGATGGATGTTAGGGTAAGGAAGAGGTTCATAAATTCAGGACATGATCAAATGGGCTATTTGCTATGCTAGTTTTGAATTATTTCATAAGGAAAGCTCAGTGAGATACTTTTTGGGAGCACTAGAGATTTTTTTTTCTCCAGGGACTCTCCAAACTGTCCCCAGATACAGAGCTTTGAATGTACAAAAGAACATTCTTGATTTCAGGATATAGCATCATAAAACTTAGGGTTGTGCTGGAATCTTATTTGAATAACTAACAAAAAAAATATACTGATGGTTGACAGTTACGCCAGCTGTGATTTTTCATTACTTTTTCATTTAAATAAAGTGCAATTTCTTTATTTAAACAAACATTGCAAAATTATATTTAAACCAACACTTCACTGCAAATGACAGCCTCTAAATGACAAATAAATAAATGGCTACAAGTTGTAAGTACTTATAAAACTGAATCACTGCAACAAGTACAATAAGTCATTATAAAAAAACCTAAGGCACACATGTGGACATGGACGGTAAGGCCTGCTATAAAATATGTGGAGGGCATAAACTGAGCAAAAGGGCGACTTTAATTTAAGCTTATCTTTAAATTGCTTCTATTTGATAATCTAACAACTGCCTTTTCTGAAGCAATGCCAGCTAATTCACAGCACCTCTTGCTCTGATTGTTCCTTCTGTTTCTCAGACTGATCAGCTGTTCAGTGCTTGACTCATAAGGACTTGTAAATAATGCAGTGAACACACATTGATCCGGATCAACGTATCCAGGATTGTGTAAACCGACTGAAATCCATAATTCTGGCACCAGCTAATCCTCTGGTGTAAAATCCCACTACAGCAAACAGCCATTCATTTTGAGAGCAAGGATTATGTAATCTCTCTTTCTGGAACATACCCCAGAAAATCAAAAGAAGTACTTCAACAATAAAGAAGTGAATCAACAATAAAGGGAAACTGAACAACACAAAGGACATTTAACTAATGCATTACCAAAGAACTAAGACCTCTCAGTCTTTAGTAACAACATAAAAATCACAAGGAATATAAGAAAAAGAATGAATAAACATATTATTAATAGAAGATGGAAATACAAAATAATTACTAAACAAGACAATACTCACCAAGATGTAATAAAATATGAAAGGAAAGAAAACAAAAATGCATTTAATAACATAAATGTTTGATTACCAATGTGGTGTGCTCAGATTTATTTTTCATTATAGCATACAAAAAGTCTGATTTTTTATGTTTTAGACGTGTATCACGGCAATGAGCCACTTACCCATCACAGGATTAAGGAAGTTAGGTAGAAATGTAAAGCTGCATCCACTGACATATCACAACAGCATCATTTATTTATATAGCACATTTTCATAGGGGCAATATAGCTCAAAGTGCTTTAAAAACGACAAAAAAGAAAGTTACAAGAAAAGAAAATCAAATAAGATTAGGCAATACTATTAAAGAATAAGTAACAAAGGAAAGAGGTACAGGCAGAATGCCAGAAGGCCAGAAAAAAACACAAAAGCTCCAGTTAGGCTAGAGATAAAAATAAAATCTGCAGGGGTTCCAAGGCCAAAAAGACCATCCAGCCCCCACTGTGCATTCTACCTAAAATAAATGTTTGTAAATCAGTCCTCTTTGTTTTCCAGCTTCACATGATGGTAACTGATGATGCCGATCTTGTAGACAGCTAAGACACCAACTTCAATCCATCAACACCGGGAGCTGCGTGGTGCCTTGATCAGGTGGTGGTGGTGCAGGTCACCACTCTGGAGAACAGGATAAAACAGCAGAGGATAGTTGAGATTAGTACAGATTGTGGATCCCTGAAGAATATGATAATTCTATGCCCATATAGTCTATCAGGAAATACAGCTAAAATGTAGCTACAACAAGCCATATTAAAATAATAATATTTAGCAGTATTATAAAATGATCCACACTAATAGCCTGACAAATTTCTATTGGTAAAGTGTTCCAGATTTTGGGTGTATAACAGCAAAAGGCCGTCTCACCACTTCTTTTAAGCTTGGTTCTTGGAATTATAAGCAGACCTCTATTCAAACATCTAAGGCTACAACTTGAGAGTGTCGGGGAATAGGCATTCCAAAATATAGGATGAAGCAAGATCATTTAAGGCTTTACAAACCATTAGTAGTATTTTAAAGTCAATTCTTAAAGACACAAGTAACCAGTGTAATGATGCTAAAACTGGTGAGATATGCTCCAGTTTTATTTTTCTAGTTATGATTCTGCCTGCTGCATTCTACACTAAATGCAACCGATTGATCTCTTTCTTAGGAAGTCCTGTTTGGAGTGCATTACAGAATTTAGTCAACTAAAAACAAAAGCGTGAAGTAATTTTTCAGTATCTTGTAAATTTATAAGAGGTCTAACTTTTGCTATATTCCTTAAGTGAAAAAATGCAGACCTAGTGATCTGGTTAATATGTAATTTAAACGTTCAGAGTTTAAAATTACCCTGAAATTGTTTACCTCCTTCTTGACTTTTAAGCCTTAGGAATCAAATTTTTTTCTAATACCCTCGCTATATTCATGTTTGCCAATCACCAAGATTTCAGTTTTCTCCTTATTTAGTTTGAGAAAGTTACTATTTATCCATTCGGAAGTTCACCATCATACTGTCATCCCAATGTCCCTGGTACCTTCTTTCCATGTTCTTAATATCCTGATGGAAACCATTCATCCAGCACTCCACTTACCACTCTAAGATTTTCAGAGAAAAATTCCAGAAGCAAAACCAAAACTTCTGTTTGAGATTTGTGTTGCAATCCATTTTAACAATTTATTTATAATCTAGATCTTTATTGTTAACTTAAAACTCAGAAATTACTTCTTTGAATGAAACCCAGGCATCTTGTTCCCAGATACTAGCATCATCAAATTCTGCCTCAGAATTCAATTTTCTAATATCAGGTCTCACAAAAGTGCCCTCTTTCGATTTAGCCTCAGACAAACTCAGAACCTTCCTGTACAAATACATAAAACAGGTTGCTTTTTTTGATAGGGCTTTGACAAATTGCTTTTTTGAACCAACCTTAAAATGAAGCAGAATCCACCAAGTTAGGTCTGATGAAGTATTTGCCACCAAGCTGTAGCTTTTTTTAGCTGTCTGTTCCTTCTGTCTCGCGCACAGAGAAAATATAGGAATTTTGTATGCCCTGAGTGCTGATCCAGTAACATATACAGAACTTTCAGGTCCCCACATATAAACTAACAGTGCTTATTGTATAACTGTTAAAAAAATAAATACTGTAACTATTTTACAATATAGTACAATACAAGTTATTTTTGTATAGCCCAAAATCACACAAGGAGTGCCACAGTGGGCTTTAACTCTTAAAGGGAAAAAAAGGAAGAAACCTTGGGAAAGGCTATTCAAAGAAAGACCCCAGGTAGGCTGGGAGTGCAGTGGGTATCTAAAAAAAGGGGATAAATACAATACAATACACAGAACAGAACACTAATATTCATCTATACAATAGAATAGTACAATGGTAATATTACATGTACAGAGTAAAATTCAGCAGTAGATGATATCACATAGTAGGATTCAGATTTCTTCAGAGTCCTGGCCTCCCCATATTGACCATTCCCCAGCTGGGTCAGTACTGGACCAGCCAATCTGATGAAAGGACTCTTCTATCCGACAGTTCCAGTGTTCCTCCATCAGAAATTACTTTTCCTTAGGCAAGCAAATAACTAGGCAGTAGGTCAGTGGCACCAAGTGCCACATTTGAGTACTGAAGAGAAACAGAATAGGTGAGGGTTAGTAACAAATTGTAACTATCATATTACTCATAGTGGGCGGCACGGTGGCGCAGTGGGTAACGCTGGTGCCTCGCAGTTGGGAGATCTGGGGACCCGGGTTCACTTCCCGGGTCCTCCCTGCGTGGAGTTTGCATGTTCTCCCCGTGTCTGCGTGGGTTTCCTCCGGGCGCTCCGGTTTCCTCCCACAGTCCAAAGACAGGTGGATTGGCGATTCTAAATTGGCCCTAGTGTGTGCTTGGTGTGTGGGTGTGTTTGTGTGTGTCCTGCGGTGGGTTGGCACCCTGCCCAGGATTGTTTCCTGCCTTGTGCCCTGTGTTGGCTGGGATTGGCTCCAGCAGACCCCCGTGACCCTGTGTTCGGATTCAGCGGGTTGGAAAATGGATGGATATTACTCATATTTTAGTGCTAATGGCTAACAACAGAAATGCAGTCTGCACAGTTAATAAGCGGCTCTAGTCTATCGATAGGTCATCTCTTATAGTAGCAGGCAGAACATTCCACAGTTTATGGACCCTGTAACTAAAAGCTCGACCTCCCACTGTTATTTTCTTAATCCTTGGAATAATAAGCAGACTGGCATCTTGAGATCTTAATGTGCATTCTGGTTTGTAAGTCATGTTCCGATAAGTAAGGCAGACCTTGGCCATTTAAGGCTTTATATGTTAAAAGTAGGATTTTGAAATTTGCCCTAAACTTAACGGGAAGCCAGTGTAAGGATTTAAGAACTGGAGTTATGTGTTCATATTTTCTTGTTCTTGTAATAATTCTTGCAGCAGCATTTTGGATTAACCGGAAGCTGTATAAAGAACAGTTTGAACATCCAGTGAATACCACATTGCAGTTACTAGAAATAAATGCATGAATTAATTTCTCACTATCCCGCATATTTAGAAAACACCCTAATTTCCCAAAATTTGTAAGATGGAAGAAACATGATTTGGACAATTTTGCAATGTGCGCTTTAAATGACACACTAGAGTCAAAGATAACACCTAGATTGCGGGCTGATTCAGTAAAATTAATAGTGATTCCACCTGTTTTACATGATGACAAAATATTGTTGTGATCAGCGTCATTCCCTCCAATAATTAACATCTCTGTTTTACAGTCATATGAAAAAGTTTGGGAACCCCTCTTAATTCTTTGGGTTTTTGTTTATCATTGGCTGAGCTTTCAAAGTAGCAACTTCCTTTTAATATATGACATGCCTTATGGAAACTAATATTTTAGCAGTGACATTAAGTTTATTGGATTAACAGAAAATATGCAACATGCATCATAACAAAATTAGACAGGTGCATAAATGTGGGCACCCCAACAGAGATATTACATCAATACTTAGTTGAGCCTCCTTTTGCAAATATAGCAGCCTCTAGACCCCTCCCATAGCCATGACCATTCTTCCATACAAAATCTCTCCAGTTCAGTTAAATTTGATGGCTGCTAAGCATGGACAGCCTGCTTCAAATCATCCCCATAGATTTTCGATGGTATTCAAGTCAGGGGACTGTGACAGCCATTCCAGAACATTGTACTTCTCCCTCTGCATGAATGCTCTTGTAGATTTCAAACTGTGTTTTAGGTCATTGTCTTGTTGGAATATCCAACCTCGCCGTAACTTCAACTTTGTGACTGATGCTTGAACATTATCCTGAAGAATTTGTTGATATTGGGTTGAATTCATCTGACCCTCGACTTTAACAAGGGCCCCGATCCCTGAACTAGCCACACAGCCCCACAGTATGATGGAACCTCCACCAAATTTGATAGTAGGTAGCAGGTGTTTTTCTTGGAATGCAGGTGTTCTTCTCCCACCATGCAAAGTGCTTTTTGTTATGACCAAATAACTCAATTTTTGTCTCAGCAGTCCAAAGCACTTTGTTCCAAAATGAATCTGGCGTGTCTAAATGAGCATTTGCATACAACAAGCGACTCTGTTTGTGGCGTGAGTGCAGAAAGGGCGTCTTTCTCATCACCCTGTCATACAGATGTTCTTTGTGCAAATTGAGCTGAATTGTAGAACGATGTACAGATACACCATCTGCAGCAAGATGTTCTTGCAGGTCTTTGGAGGTGATCTGTGGGTTGTCTGTTACCATTCTCACAATCCTGAGCATTTGCTGCTCCTGTGTTTTTCTTGGCCTGGCACACCTGGGTTGAACAGCAACTGTGCCTGTGGCCTTCCATTTCCTGATTCCATTCCTTACAGTTGAAACTGACAGTTTAAACCTCTGAGATAACTTTTTGTATCCTTCCCCTAAACCATGATATTGAACTATCTTTGTTTTCAGATCTTTTGAGAGTTGCTTTGAGGATCCCATGCTGTCATTCTTCAGAGGAGAGTCAAAGGGAAGCACAGCTTGCAACTGACCACCTTAAATACCTTTTTTCATGATTGGACACATCTGTCTATGAAGTTCAAGGCTTAACGAGCTAATCCAACCTATTTGGTGTTGCAAGTTATCAGTATTGAGCAGCTACATGCATTCAAATCCGCAAAATTACAAGGGGACCCACATTTTTGCACATCCAGTTTTTCATATTTGATTTAATTTCATACAACTAAATACTGCTTCACTAAAAATCTTTGTTCGGAAAACACCCCAGTACTCAGATGTTCCTAGGAAATGAAAAACATACCACTGTTATCTTTTTTGTTGAAAGTAGAGTAAATTATTATGCTGGCTGAGAGGGGTTCCCAAACTTTTTCATATGACTGTATCTGTGTTTAAAGACAAATAATTCTCATCCATCCACTCCTTTAATTCACTAATTTTAAGGGGAGCCACTACGTCCAGAGCATCTCTCAAGTTCATATTATAAGTTGATGTTAACTGACCCAAATGGTTTTTTACAATTACACTTGACTTACTCAAAGTATCTATAAATTTTAAAGCAGAATTACAATCTAGATGTTCACTGTCTTTGTTTTAATCTGTGAGTGTACTGGTAAGGGCAGAACCAAATCAAACAAAATTAAGTAGTGAACAGAAATAACTTAACTTAATTGAATAATATTTTAACATTTCTTTAAGCGGCAATTTCCATGTCAATGTGTACATTAAAATCCCCCATCATAACTATGTAATCATAATTTATGCCAAATCAGATAAAACATTGCCCAATTCAGTCATTTACAATGAATATGGCCCTGGAGGTCTGTAGACTAGCACTACAATTGTGTTGGAATCTGTTTTAATATTTAAAATGAGTGCCTCAAAGGATGTGAAGTTGCCTAAAGTTTTAGAAGTGATTTGAATTTTGTCACAATGAATTATTTTAATTATCTCTAGATTTAGATAGAGAGATGAAGTTCCCCTTTAATACCTCAGATTGCTGTAAATAAATATTGTTTGTGCCGACATGCAGCAATAAGGTAGATACTTCATTGTCGGCAACATGATCCAATTGAGCCTCTGTGTCAGAAATCTTTGCCCCTGGGAGGCATTTCACATTAACTGTTGGTTTAAAAAACTTTGGAATTCTAACATTACACACTATGGAATCGCCAATTATGAGCACTTTATTGTTCTCAGGATCCAGAGGTGCACTGCAGAGTGCTGAGAATCTGTTCTGGGTCTGAATTGGTGACATGGGTGCCGAAACACTAAATTTTAATATTAGAAAATATTAAATTCAAACAAATTATCATTAAAATACTGATATTTCATTAATTATAATGCACAGAGCTGCCCATTCCTATATGCAGATAACACACTGTGCATAGGGCCCTATAATCAAAGGACTGATGTGGGGGGGCCCATTGGGGGTTCATAGACCTCTGTGAATGAGGATCTACACTGGACAGCCAATTGGAAAGCATATTTTTGTCACTTGGTTTACTTCACTTGAGTCAGATAACTCCTTCCACAGCCTTAATCTTAACCGTAGTGTAACCGAGTATATTGCTTAACATAACTGAAGTTTAATTTAAAGCGACAACCTCCTAAATGGAGCGGAACTCAGGAGGTCTAGAGCTTCAGGTTATTGCGGTTTCATGAATCTTCAAATTAACGTCATTGACAGTCACCTGTTGTGATCATTTTCCATTAATGAAGAGAGAGATAACTTCAAGTCAATGCCTGTCAGGAGTACAGAAAAGAGGAAAAAAAATGAGAGCATGAAGAAGCATGTCATACTACACTTGCAGTTGTGTTTAGAAATTAAAATTTATCCATCTTCCAGTAGCTAGCTAACATTATATTAACTGCTGCTACACTAAAGCTAGTGGTTTACTGGAGTAATTGAACATTATGTGCAAAAGTTTTGATATTGAGTGTTTAATAGATTATCTGATGCTACAGTACCTAGCTGACACATGGATGAGAATTATTTATTACTGCCAAATAGACCTCTAAAGTATAAAGTGAACTGAGTGTAGTTACATTGAGGACATCTTTGTAAATTTCACCAACACAGAGGCTCTCTTCCTTTGGATTTAGAAAGCAAGCAACTTTGACATGCAAAAAGAGTAATTAGCTGAGATTAACTTCATTGGTATTGGTAGCTAACATTACTGATTTAGTTAATGCCTTATTGCTAACATTAGAAGGACAAAATGAAGTTTAAATGAATACATAAGTGTAAGTGATACATTCACATGTTCATTACTTAAGTATATAAATATTCAGCTTCATTTTGACCCTGCGTTTACAACATTAAGTAAGTTTATTAAGCATGTTCAGTAGTAGTAATTTTTCTTTTATTACTATTATTAGTAGTATTATTAGTAGTAATATTTTCAATGTATCGTTATTATTATTAGTAGTAGTTGTATTTTTTATTATTACCTTTATTAATATTAGCAGTAGTAGATAGTGGTAGTAGCATTAAAATTGTTTTTGAGGTTGTTGTATCATGTCATAAGTGATACTGTTGGCTGTATCAACTAACGAAGAGTAAGAGCACATTAATACCATTATTATGATTATTATTATTAATTAATCATTGTGGGCCTAGTCCCAAGCCCAGATAAATTTGGAGGATTGGCATCAGGAAAGGCATCCGGCCATAAAAATCACACTGAAACATATAAAACATTGATCCCACATAGAAGTGGGAAAAGTTGAAAGAAAGAAGAAGGCCTTCATTTATAAAGGAAAAAAGTCAAATTGTATATCATTGCCATTAAATACCAATGATGGCATCTGGATGGCAGCAACCCTCTCAGTTACCAGTTTTTCAAAACTTAAGCTCATAAAGACATACCTGAGGTCATCCATGGCACAGCAAAGCATAAGCAGCCTTGGTTAACATTGGCATCACCTCACATCATGCCAGAAGCTGTCGTGTGATGACCTGATAGATAACTTTGCCTTCAGAAAATGAAGACGTGCTGTTGTGATATGCATCAAAGGGACTGAAGGAACCCCTAAACATTCACTTTCAATTTTTGATTGTTTTCAAAAAGTTTTTTTATTTGATGTTATAAAGTCATAGTGTGCTTCTTTATTTGTGTATTGTTTATTTGTTGTTTAAATTAAAGCTGTTATAAGAAATACTAATGTAGTGGATTCAGTTAGAGGGAGGGGCAGAGTGGCTTATGCCTAAAACATTTCTGCTTAGGGCACCAGTTTGACTAGGCTTGGAACTGTGAAGACAAAAAAAAGCCTATATTTGAATGTACTGTATACCTGGGATTTGTTTAAAAGGAAAACAATGAAACACAATTTGGTGTTGTGTCTAACTAAGATTGGAAAAAGAAATTATCAAGAACCCTTAATTAGAAGGGATTTCATTTAGAAGACAAAGTCGAGGTTTGAACACAAATGGAACTGAAAAACAAACAGCAGTGGCATCCAGGAGTGGAATTTGATACCCCTGCCTTAAAGACTCCCTGTAGCCTAGAAAGGTATACAATAAGGCCACTTTTACTGTATTCAGAGTAAAAGGGATGATACCTATATGTTACAAAATGAACTGACTTTTATTCATAAATGATTCTATTTTAATCAAACTGAAAGTAAAGTTTTTTTTTTGGTTTTATTCTTCTGTTCTCTCACAGGAGGTAGGGCTGAGAGAATGTGTTGTTTTAATTGTTTGGATCTGTTACCTTTCATATCAGTGTAACCGTGGTAACAGCCAAGTGTCTTTTGTAACCAGGAGGTCAGAGTACAAGGTCGGCAGTCCAGAGAGAAAGCAATGAAATGAAAGCTTACTCAGTCTGGGTTGATAAATATGAGAACATTAGTCACTATCAGTGTATTTTTAGTTAAGCTCATGATTCCCTACTCATAAATTTAATTCAGTGTATTTTAACCAACATGGTTTTTCTAGTGAGAGTGAAATGTGGGGTCATCTCTTGATAAAGAAACGAAACAGTTATAATTGCAACCCTGACTGTGTATTTACTCATTAAGCATATCACCCTGTCTGGATTCTGCTGCTCACTCCCTCGCATTCCTTCTTGTATTTTAGTTACATCATAGTCCCCATTCGCCCTCCTGATACATGCAGACCCCCACATTCTTAACAAAACACAATCAACATAGATAGGAAGATTTTACAAGAACATCTCAGACAGGAAGAGAGACTGTACACCTTATCTTTCTTTACATCTCAGTGACTACAAAAATCAACAGAGGCTGCATAAATATATTTTAAGTTGCCTCCAAATTCAAGTTGTCCAGAAATGTCAACCTGTTTTTTTAACAGTTATGATATGATAAAGAGGATATGCTGAAATTAGGTAGACCCTCAAACTAAAAAAACACCTCTCAGAAAAATGTGTCCTATACATCACACTTTTGTGATCCATTACCATACACAGTAACTGGAAGGTCATTTTGGGACCAAGGAAAGTCAAACATGGACCCTAGAACTTTAAAAATTAAATATCCAAATAGAGTTGTACTTGTTATGAATTTTGGTGGACAAATCATTTTTTCAAATTCATACCGTCTGAATTGCTTTTCTTTCCTATGCCTTTCATTCTATTTTATACTGTATATTTCATGGTTATACCTTGGCTTTGCCCCTGCTCCACTTTTATGTGCAGTTGCTCATACCCATTACATGTTTCTCCCCCCTTGGCTTCCCCCTCCTGTACTGAGTGGCATAGTTACTTTAATTGTCAGGCACTCATGTATTCAGAGTGGTGGCTCTGAGGCTAGGGATCTGTGCTGGCAATCGGAAGGTGGCTTGTTCGAATCCTGTAAATGCCAGAAGTGACTCTACACTGCTGGGCCCTCGAGCAAGGCCCTTAACCTGCAGTTGCTTTGTTCTCGGTATGACATTAATCAGAAAACATGTCCTCCGACTTCAAGGGAAAACTTGAGGGTTGGTGGCAGGATTGGCACTCCAGCCACCGTAAAAAACCTCACCCTGTTCCGGTGTGGTGCTAAGGTGTCACCAGTTGCATGGCTGCACTTAGGTCCCAATCCAGGTGAGTGTGGCAACACGCTGTAAAATCACATGTTCAGAGGGATGTGAATGTTTAACCACTAATAACCAGTCTATCAGGGCCAGTCCCCCACCTTCAATCTTTTCGATTTTGAAATTGCATTAAATGGATCTAAACAAGAATGAATGGATGGATTTGGTGGCCTTTGTTCTGTATGCTAGAGGCCATGCTGTATTCAGCTGAATTTCCTGTCATTGTATACTTTGTTATGGAAAGGTGAGACTAACATGGTGAAAGATGATGAGTCACAAAATTCCACAAAGCTGGCCAGTACCTTCACCAACCTACCCATGATGTAGCCTCACCTCAGGCAAGTCCAATACAAAAACTTCATAAAAAAGGAAATGTTTATTGGTTAAGCAAAAACAACAAAAATGCAAATATAAGACAACTAGGTTTGCATATAAAGGCAACCCACATCAAACAAATCTTAAATGGAATCCAAAGACAGAAGCAAGAAAAAATCCAGAAACTAGAAAATCAATACAAGTAATAGCACTCCTCCACCGTCAGTGAATGACTGCAGAGACCATGTCCCTCATTTCAAAGGCTGAGGGCTGTCCCAGCAACAGTGATATTTAGGGTGGCCCTAAGTCTTGAGGTTCCACTCACAATACACATGGAATTTCTTTAAAGCTGAAGTACATAACACATGCAGTAATTGAACAATACTTCAATAATGCAATACTAACAACAACTATATAAAAACACAAAACACATACAAATTTTCAAAAACATCACAGACATAAATAAAAAATTAACTTAAGCCAGGGCAATACATTTTTGTACATTGCACCTTCACATATTTGCATATCCTGGATCTCTCTTTTTTTTGGCTTCTGCTTTTGTTTTCATAGTTTTACAATTTTAACACATCCATGTAGGCTAAATGCCTGTCTTTTAGGCTTCATAAGCCAAAGTGATAAACAAATATATGAATAAATCATGATTTATATGGACTAACTTGAAATTACCAGGTCACAAATACTCAAAGCAATGTAAACAGTTGCTAGCATTGTTCAATAGGAACCATGGAGGTTACATATTATTGTTACAATTTGTTAAACTTATTAACATTTTTTTATACAGTTTTGTTGGAATTTTGATCATTTTTGCAAAGAGTTTGAATGTCAAATAGAGAATAATAATACTGTATGTTCTATGTAGAGGTGGGTAGTGGCATCCTTCACATCTAATACAACTTGTAGATGCCACATGGGCTGGCCAGAAAAGTCCTTACCCAGACTGGAGGTTCCTATTAGGCAGATAGGCATCCCGTCCGGGGAGGAGAATGGGATCAGACCTGGAAGGAAGGACCAGAAGAGATGGACAGATAGCTCATTAGAATGGGAAGATGTTGCTGGGGGCTTTTTACTCCCCCAGCACGCTAGATGGCAGCGGCCCCATATATCCATGCCTAGTGAGAAACCAGGGTATGCTGAGAGATGTAGTCTGGCAGAGCAACCCTGCTGGAGTCACTGGGTGCCGCAAGAGGGCTCTGCAGGGAGACAAGCTCCCTGCTGTAATGGACTTTCTTATGACCCAGAAGTATTTCCATCGGGCAGTGGCCCTGGCACTGGAAGTACTCCTGGGTTCTTAATAAAAGGGACCACACTCCTGTACCCAGGCGAGTTGGAGTTGAGAAGAAGGAAGGCAACACTCAGCTGGAGGAGGGCAGTGCGGTGGTGAGAGAAGAGGGACTGTAGAAGAAAGAGAACCTGTGAATCTGTTTTGTGTTTTTGCAACTGTGTGGAGGTATTTGGATGAATAAACTATCCTTTATTTGAACCTGAGACAGTGCTTGTATGTTTGTGTAGGGGTTTGGGGCTGGCTTATGCCCAGGGGTCCATCACAAGTGCAATTTTCTACCCTGTGAAGTGCTAGACTGGTAACATAATCCAACTCGCTATGCAGTATATCGCCTTTGATTGTCTAATCATTTTTCTCTGATGATGACTCTTGATAGGTTGATGAAAGCTTAGGAATAAAAAAAAAATATTTTATGATACATGACTCATTTTATCCCTACTGTATATATATTTATAAGTTGTGAACCACCAGGGGGTCCAGCAGTCTCCCAAACACCCAACATGACAGACACAGACACAAGTGCCTTAAAATAAAGGGTTTTTATTCAGTGGAAAACGTTTTCCACCTGTTTCCCACTAGCATAAAGCCCAAGAATACAGCACTTCTCTCTCATTTGTTCCTTCCTTCTGCCTCCATTCCACTCAACTCCACTCCACTGACATGCTTCATCCCTCTTCCTTACGACTCTGGCTCTGGCTCATCTCTGTGAGGCAGCTGACTCCCTTTGAAGGTGGTTCATTATGGAGGTCTGGAATCACTTCCAGGTGTGGCCAAAGCCCAAAGTAGGTCTCTACAGCTCCCGTAGCTCCATCTGGCGGCATCCACGGAACTCAACAGGGCTGTGCCGACAAATAGTAATTCCAATACAGCCTTGTGGGAATCCGAGGCACTGTTGCAACCAAGGGAGGGCTGCCAAGTAACTGTTTAGGGGAGATAGCACCCTTCAAAAGCCATCTCCCCCCTGTTCTTCCTTTAAGAAGGCGTCCTGGCAGGGTAAAGATTTCAGACATCCCTCACAATATATTTATTTATTTAATGGGCTTCTGTAAAAAGCCAAATTTCGCCCTGGGGATATATATCTGTCTGTCTGTCTGTCTGTCTTTCTTTTTATTTTTGTTATATTGTGAAAATCATATACTGTCTTGTTCATTTCTGATCACTGCCATTGTTTCCATAACACAACAACTCTGAGGGGTGCGATCTTGAAAGTCATGCTGAGTGCCATCATCAACTATATTTAAACTGGTACTGTGGTATTTGTGCTGTCCAGGTTTGTGGGTAAAATCTGAAAAGAAAAATCAAATGTATAGTGCGGTGTTTGTTTGAACACTCTCACAATATTATTAACTCCAACTTGATGTTTCCTATGTTTCCCAAGATTCTTGATATTCATTTTATTTTTGCCGACTCAGAATCTGTCCTTCCTCTATTGACTTTAGCTTGGCTTTTGACTACATTTACATGTCCCTTTCTTTGTCTTTCAACTAAACATATACTGTTCAGTCACAATCCTGCTGGTGCAAAACAGTGTAGCAGATGTAGCGTGGAGCCACCTCTCGAACCCTCAGGTACCACTCTTGACACGAGGTAAAAGTACAACTAATATTCTTTTTATTATTGTACAGTGCACAAAGCACTACACACACCACACTCATATACTAATAAACTCTTCTCTAACCAATACAATCCTCCACTCCCAGACACTTCGCCTCCTACCTCCCAGCTCAGCTCAATGTCTGGGCTTACCCATAGTCCTTTTATAGCTCCTGACCCGGAAGTAGTTCCAAACCAAACCCACAAGTCCATTTCCTTCCGGGTCAGGGCAAACAGTCCTCTTCTTCATCCCGGGAGCACGTCACTTCCTCGAGTCACGTGACTGACATGCACTCCCGGGTTATAGGGCATGCAAGAGTCCACTAGCCCCTTCACAGCGACTCCTGGCGGCCCCCAAGGTATCCAGCAGGGCTGTGTATAGAAACTACAAAGTCCATGAGGCCCTGCTGGAACTCGGGGCACCAATATGCTGTCCGGAGGGCTCCTCCTAGCGGCCTGGGGGTGAGGGCCGGACTGGAAAGCCGGCAATCCTCCACAGTTCCCCCCTCTCAGCGAAGCCAACTGGGGCGGAGCGTTGGTCCCCGCGAGGGACGTTCTCCTCCAAGAGGACGCGTCATCCGGACCCTGGCGACGATGTTGAGACCCCCCAGCGAACCTTGGGGGAACAGTGTAACGGTTAACCCACCGCTCCCCTGTCCTCCGGGGACAACTTCGCCATAGGTGGCCCGGTTGATGGCAGTTGTAACACCGCCGCCGTCCTCCTGGTCGTCTCTCTTCTTGGGACCTAAAACACTTTGGGAATTCCGTCAGCGTTAGCTCCGCCCTGTCCTCCACCAAAGAGGGAATTATAGCCGCCTTGCTGCTCTCTGCCCTTCTCTTTATTTTGTTAGGAGACCCTCGTTTTAATTCGGGGATCTCCTGCTTTGTCTGGGGCTTGTGCACAGCGTGAGGCTCTCTATGGAAAAGAGAGAGCCTCTTTGCTGTTTGCACGCCCGTTGTCCTATGCAAACTCGGAGGCGGCGTCATTAGTACCGTATCGCTCCGGGTAACAGCACTATTCAGGTGCCCCGGGACGATCGGTACTTCCCCCACCCCTTCAGTAACCAACGGCAACCCCTTCATCAGACCTGTCGGGGTATGGAGTGGCGTCTCGTTCCAGGGACCTGCGTCAAACGCAAGCCCCGGATGGATCGCTTCCTCCCCTGTCCAGTCAGTCATCACGCCACATTCTACTGTCGGATTCACAGTGCTTTGGCAGCCGCTACTTTTTAAACATGGTGCCGGTTCACACTGCGTCCCCTTATTATATACGGCGCAGATTTCACTCACCTGCACCGCCGAATCAATCGAGGCCGGGGCTTCACGGCCTAACCGCCGAAGGTATTCATGCAGTCTCCTCAGCAGCGCTTCGACCGTGGCTCCCAGCTCCTCCAGACGTTTTCTCAAGTCCGCGATCCCCTGTAAGAAAGCCAGTACGGGCTGGAGTACCTCTTCGAGATCCCGTACCATATATTCAGTTAATTCGGCCGGAGGGACATACATTTCCTTATTTTGGTCACCTGCCGACCGGGAACCAATGAACACGTCCACTCCTGGCACGTGCTCTGCTGATGAGCGCAAGGGCTCCTGGGACATGGAGTCTTTAGAGGAACGGGTAGCCTCCCGCGGCTGGCTGCGGTCTGCCTTTTTAACTTTGCCGGCAGACACTACAGTCACTTCCCGCCCCTCTTTACCTTCATCTATTGTTGGTGCTGCTTCGCTCGCGGTCCCCTTCCCCTTCAGGGAGCGCAGACGCGTCGGGGAAGTATTCGCCTCGCCGACGGCTCCCAACTGCTCTTCTTCCTGGTTGCCGGCGCGCGAGGTCACGTGGACATCCTCAGCCAATGGACTCCCTTTCTGCGGACGCCTAGACTGGCTTGCTTTCTTTCCTTCGTGGCCATCTTGTCTAGGTGTGAGGCGGGCGTGCTCTTTGTCCGCTTCGTGCAGACAGGCCCCTGCAAAACAGGAAACAAATACTCCCGGCGTTTCGGGCATTGCTCCAGCACATACCTCGGAACGATGGCGATCACGCTCCAACTCCCTGTAGTAATCTTCGGGAGTTGCCATCCGGCAACGTTCCGACTGCCGCCCTGCTCGGGTTTGCGTGGCCTTAAGCTGCTCCCGGTCTTCCTCACTGCCCGTCAGGTAAGTCCACAGCGTCTCCACTGGATCTGGGACCGAAGTCTTCTGGACAACTCCAGCTTTTTTCCCAGTTTTCTTCCCCATACTTAGCCTGCTGTAGAGGATGGCTCACAGCTGCAGCGCTCTTGGTCGCGGGTGGAGTTTTCACCTCCGCGGTTACTAGAGGGACCTTCTTAGGGTTCTCTGCCACAACGAAATTTATTTTTAAATGCAGGTTTCTGCCAACGGACGGCCAGAGTATCCTGCCGACTACGCCAGTGTAGCAGATGTAGCGTGGAGCCACCTCTCGAACCCTCAGGTACCACTCTTGACACGAGGTAAAAGTACAACTAATATTCTTTTTATTATTGTACAGTGCACAAAGCACTACACACACCACACTCATATACTAATAAACTCTTCTCTAACCAATACAATCCTCCACTCCCAGACACTTCGCCTCCTACCTCCCAGCTCAGCTCAATGTCTGGGCTTACCCATAGTCCTTTTATAGCTCCTGATCCGGAAGTGGTTCCAAACCAAACCCACAAGTCCATTTCCTTCCGGGTCAGGGCAAACAGTCCTCTTCTTCATTCCGGGAGCACGTCACTTCCTCAAGTCACGTGACTGACATGCACTCCCGGGTTATAGGGCATGCAAGAGTCCACTAGCCCCTTCACAGCGACTCCTGGCGGCCCCCAAGGTATCCAGCAGGGCTGTGTATAGAAACTACAAAGTCCATGAGGCCCTGCTGGAACTCGGGGCACCAATATGCTGTCCGGAGGGCTCCTCCTAGCGGCCTGGGGGTGAGGGCCGGACTGGAAAGCCGGCAATCCTCCACAACAGTTATAGATAAAATACAAACATTAAGAATACAAAGTGCAGAATATTTCTTTTTTATGAGGGACAGACCAAGTAATGAGTATATTCATTCCATGATTATGGCGGACATACCTAGTACTGAACATTTAAATTAACAAGAAATGTCTAACACAGCTTCACGAACAGTAGTTTTATTTATTGTCTTTTACCTGAAAGAAAAATAGTGTCCTGTGCCTTAGTTACTTGCTTATATTTCAGTGTGAGAAAATTGCTGTCAAGAACATGTCATATCAACCTTACATAGCAACTGAATTTCTTCAAAGGAAGAAATGCCTGCCTTCCCAAATGCATTCTGCATGTGAAGTTATTGTGGCAGGCAGCCGGCATCCATGCCCAGCTGGGATGCCCCTGCACACTATACTCAGAGGGAGCAGCCCTGGACACTGCAATACCTCACCCTGGACGCTAGATGGATGCCCCCCTTGGGTGAAGCAGTGCCTCCGTTTCCCACAGGGCTCCCTGGGAATTGGAGTTGGGTGAAGCCCTGTGTTTGGGACTCCTGGGCCCATGAGGGCAGCATATGCATCACACCCGGAAGTGCAGCCAGAACTCGGTGATCAAACAACTGGAGCACTTCCGGGTGAACTATAAAAGGAGCCAGCAACCACAACTCAGGAGCCGGAGTCGGGTGGAGGAGGACAAGGTTGCCTGGGAGGAGGAGTGGTGGTGCCAGAGAGATGTGCTTGTACTTGTGTGCTTAATAGTTGGAACTGTGCTGTGTCTGTGGGTACGGGGAAGGCGTAGCCCACAGACGAAGAAAAATAAACAGTTTATTTATTTTACATGTGCCTCCCATGTCCAATCTGTGTCGGGTCAGGCGCTATACAGCGTCCATTCTTACATTATATACATTAACACAGTAAAATAGATATGAATAAGAATCATAAAATCTTTTTTGGTCTTAGTAATAACAGAAAAATCAGAACTCTATTCCTGACCGATGCCTACCCTCAGTTTTGAGAATTTATTTATGTTAAAGAAAAAAGATGAATGGGACAGCAGTCCAAACTTTGGCAACAAATGGAGAAGACTGAAGAACAGTAGGAGTAAAAAAAAATTAAGAAAGAGAGTGCAAACACCATCACAGAGCAATCACCCACCAAACTTATAAATCATATAAACTACACTAAGCCAGCACTGAATCGTAGAACTGGATGAGCTCTTGATCACCAATGTTGAGATTTCCAACAGGGCTAGACTAAAGAAGGATGAATTCCAGTGCATCCACAGTCAGGGGATGTATAGCAGGAGGCCAGCAATACTAGATAGAGAAATTACCCTGTATTGAAGTACAGAGAGTTAGGTAATAGAGACATTCAAAAGAAGGTGAACCAGAGGTGACAGGGGTATTTTCATAGAAGTAACTGATTTTTCCCACATAGGACCCCATAAGACCACATAGGACCAGAGACAAAAGCAAGTATACAACAATGTCAGAACATGAGGAGAAGCTGCCAATGGCATTTAAGGCATAGAAATGACAAACTAGGTTTGGAGCCAAGCCCATTAAATGGTACTTGTGCAAGGTTGGATATAATCCATGTATAATTTTGAAGTGATTGTGATAGTAGTTTGGGTTTAGATTAATTTTTATTGTTTCTGAATAGGTAATGTACTTTAGACATGGGCACACAGACATGGCTGTTCAGCGCCATAATGGCTGCCCACAAAAGCCTCTACTAAGAGCAAAAAAAAAAAAAAAATCCAAGTGCTCATTTGACAAAATCGTCATGTAACAACAGAGTGCTTACAGGATATATGGCTGGAATCACCTAAGGTATCATATAACATTGCACAGCACCTCTGTTTGTTAAGCAGGTATCAACATGTCTCTTATTAGTGAAGCGTTTTAAAAAATATAGAGACATATACTGACAAGCAGTAAAACTGCAAAGTACTTTATGAGGAGCTAAATATGAGTCTTTAAGAAATATCTAAAGGCACATGCTCTCAGATGTGACAGAATCATTAATGTAGTTGATAATCTTGAGGCAAAATCATTAATGTAGCTGATAATCTTATTTAAAATTTTGTTTGCAGTGAAATTTCAAGTTACAGCCTTCTCCTACTTTAGTTTTGTGTGATGTTTGGGGCTCTGAAGCGACCCCTCTATGAGTCACACAACCTATAATCCTCTTGAAAAAAAATGTTTTCTTGCCCCAAATAGACTCACTTCCCATAGGACAGTGGATAATGGTGTACAAAGTAGTGAAAACGTGAAAAAAAAAAACAGTGAAAGAGACATTTCAATTAATATCTAAATACATTTAAATGTATTTTGAAATTAATAAGAAAAATTAAAAACACACATATATATATATACTTTTTTATCAACTAAGAGCACTGTAATAGCTATACCTCTGACTAATAATCTCATAAAATGGCAGAATGGAGGGAAATGCTACATCACTGCCACCATACATCAGCCCTGTGTTACTGTTTGATTCGTCTTTGTATGTCTGTTTGTTGATTTCAGCTCAGTGTTCAATACAATCAGCCCCAGCAACAGCACCATCTTAATCCATGGGCATGCTGGGCAGTTTCCCAGGGGCCCCATGCTAATCTATGTATGTTGTGACTTGCTGAGTGGCTGTGTAGGTAGGGGCCCCAGAGCACTGCTTTGCCTGGGGGCCTATAATGCTGTTAAGATGGCCCTGCCCAGCAGTTGGTAAGGAAACTGTCACTGCTGGGCCTTGACACTCCACTGTGTAATCGGATTCTAGACTTTTTGATAGAGAAGCGACGGTCAGTGTGCATTGGCAGGAGAACATCAAACACCATCAGGCTGAACACAGGTGCTCCCCAAGGCGGCCTGCTGAGCCAACTATTGTCCAAGTGTCTCACCCACGACTGCACTGCCAAGTCTAAGTCCAATGTCATCGTCAAGTATGCAGGTTTTAGGGGGGGGGCAATGATGATGTCACTTCTCGCTCCGCCCCCTCTGATGATGCAACTTCCGGCCCGCTGAAATCACTTCCGGTTCCGACTCCAATAATGGCATCACTTCATGTACTGCCCTTTAAAGCTGCCATCTTGCCTCCAAACAATCAGTTCTGTCTTGGACTCAGATCAGTGAACATCTCTGTTCAACTTCAATCCTATTTTGCAGCCATGGAACAATACACGGGTGGCTGCCCCAAACCTTTATGATGTCTTTGTCTCATCCTTATCACACTGTATAATGTAATATACACACTTGAATGCATTTCATCTAAAAAATGATATCAAGAGCTCCAAGAAGATGGCTCTTTGAAATCTAAATTGACTTAGAAGCCAGTCATCATCATCCGTAAATATGTGCTCTCTTCTATTGAATTAAATTCGTTTATTGTTATTGTATGGTACAGTAGTACTAGGGTGTTGTACCGTGTTAGCCATTATGAATGTAGAGAAAAGCCAACCAAAATGACACCTTTTATTGGCTAACTAGAAAGATTACAATATGCAAGCTTTCGAGGCAACTCAGGCCCCCTTCTTCAGGCAAGATGTAATACCATCTTGCCTGAAGAAGGGGCCTGAGTTGCCTCGAAAGCTTGCATATTGTAATCTTTCTAGTTAGCCAATAAAAGGTGTCATTTTGCTTGGCTTTTCTCTGTATGGTACAGTGAGATTCAATATGCAAATCTCCATAAATCTTCCTATAAAACGATAAAATAACAATACTAATAATAACAATGAAAAATACACAATATGAAAACATAAGTACAATATACAAGTAAATATAGTGCAGATAGTACAAATGGTTCATAAAGTGGCTCAGGTTGTGCAATATTACAACTGTAGTGCAAGTTTACAGTGAGGTAATTGTATTTATAAGTATAAACTGTTCAAAAAGGAGAACCTGATGAACTGATTGAGTGTGTTTATTGCTCTTGGGATGAAACTGTTTCTGAACCACGAGGTTCATGCAGGAAAGGCTCTAAAGCATTTGCCGAATGGGAGAAGTTGAAATAGACTGTGCGAATGGCTGAGGCAGTGAGTGGTACACTGAAAGTAATAACGCTAAAGCAGCTGTGGTATTTGGAATACTTTGGCCATTCCGTGGACCATTATATTGCTACAGGATGATTGCAATCAGATGCCTTAAATTTATAAACAATATGCAGTTATTTTCAGTGTATTTGATAAAGTCGTGTCAAGTATGTGAATCTAAAAAATAAAGGGAAACCACACAGGAACAGCAGCACTGCTTTCACGCTGGCTGCTGCCAGTTTGCGAAATTGAGCCAAAAACTTGTGTTTGTAATGATTTGAGCTGGCATGAGAATGTGCGTGGCTTTACACCAAGTTTAGTTTTTATTCATCATGATGTGAGTGTGGAAACGGGCGAATGCAACATTTTTGTGTATACGCAGCATTTATACATGAAGCCCCTTTTGAGGTGGTGTAGTGAAAATAATCTGTCTGTAAATGTCGATAAGACAAAGGAGATGCTTGTCGATTTCAGAAGAACATCAGCTGACTATTCCCCACTGCTCACCAATGGCTCTTCAGTGGAGAGAGTCAGTAGCAACAAGTTTCTTGGTGTGTATATTTCTGATGACCTCTCCTGGACAATCAACACCGACTCTGTTGTCAAGAAGGCACAGCTTTTCTTTCTGCAGAGACTGAAGTGAATCGGCTTTCCACAACCCATTCTTACGACCTTTTACGGAGGAACTTTGGAGATTGTCCTGACATACTGTATCACTATGTGGTTTGGGAACAGCAATGCCCATGAGTGCAATATTCTGCAGCGTATAGTAAGGACAGCTGAGAGGATCATAGGGTTCTTCCTCTCCTTGATCCAGGACATTTTAAAGACACACTGTCTGCATAGAGCATCCTCCATTGTGAAAGACATCTCTCATTAGTCACACATACTGTTTGACCTCCTGCCATCAGATAGAAGATACTGCAGCATTAGGACCAGCAAAGCCAGGTCCTATAATAGCTTCTTTCCCCAAGCTGTCAGACTTCTGAACTCCTATATATTAGCCAGAACCATATCCCTATAACATTCCCCTAATTATGTAGTGTCACTTTAGGGTTGGTGGCAAGATTGGCACTCCAGCCACTGTAAATATCCTCACACTGTTCCACTCAATTCAAACTAGTCTGGTGCTGAGGTGTCACCCGTTGCACAGATGCACTCAGGTCCTAATTTGGAATCCTGAAGTGGTTCATTGTGTGGTGGGTGTGTCAATGCGCTGTATCAGTGCATGTTACCAACCTTCCTACCTACTACTTTACACTCTGCATTTTACTATGGATATTTAGCATTGTTCGAACTTTTTAGTCCTGAGTCTTTTGCTTTGTTACATTGTATTGTTGCACTGGGTTGGTAGTGTTTAGGTGTATATTAAATGTATGATGAAAATGCACTGGGGACTGTAAGGAACAAAATTTATTTCAACCATATACTATGTATGCGGATGAATGACAGTAAAAGTTGAGTTGAGCCAAGCTGAGTTGAGCTTCTCTTCATCTGAGGGTGTAGGAGTAAGTCAGTAAAAAGAAACTGAACTGCTCCTAGAGGAACTGATTAAAGGCAGACTCAGTAGGGTTCAAAGGGCATAGGGACTTTGTTGACAAGCAGAATCTCAGTTCATGGATTTGGTAAAACAAACTAAAACAAACAAGTGAAGACCTAGTGGAAAAAAAAACATCAAAAGTTAAACAACATCAGGAAAAATATTAGCGACTGGATAAAGTGAAAATCAGGAGCATGGGGCAAAGCAGTAAGGTTTAAACACAAACATTGGAGGATTTAACTTGCAAAAGTAGTACTACTGAGAGCGTTATGTCTCTTTATGTACACCACAATAAAAAATAGAAGGGTCTATGTGATAGTGGTATTGTTGCTAATGTGCAAAAATGAAAAATTTGATTGGTAACTAAGGGAATGCCTAGTTCATTATGGCATGTGGCAGAAAGCACCAGAATAGATCTCTATGCTATCTAAACCAAGAACCACAGAGTTTTAGTTGTCAAAGAATCCAGTAAATTCATCCATCCATGTCCCTAACCCATTTAGCCAGGGCAGGGTCATGGAGTTAGCATCAGGTGCAAGGCATGAAGAAACCCTGGACAGGGTTCCAGTCCACTGCTGGATGAACATACACACTAGGGGCAATTTAGCAAAGCTAACTTACCTAACCTGCATGTCTTTGGGAGTAAACTGGAGCACATTAGACAAAACTCACACAGACGTGAGGAGAACATGCAAACTTCATGCTGGGAAAACCTGGCACACAAATCCCTGTCTCCTTAGAACGAGGTAGCATCTCTACCTCTGCCACCATGCTACTTGAATCCAGCAAGTGCCGGTGAATATTCAGCCAGACAACTTCATTGAAAGATTTTTTTCCATTGTGCTTCACATATTTTGGACTCCTTTGGGTATTATTCTGTGCTGCTCTGCTGTCATAAATTACATTTTCTATTTTTCAGCTATGTTTAAAAATTTGTAAGAAGTTTTATTATAAGCCAGATAGGAATTTGAATCTTAGGTGATGTTAAATGTTTAATCTGCTGCAAAATTGCCTTGATCTGATATAAAGTTCATTTATGATACCGAAAACAGTTTTAAACCAGGGAACAGCAAGCAAGGCGTCGCTATTTATGTGAACTACTTTGACTGTACAGGTAAGGGAGGAAAACAAAAAGTTAATTGAAGGAGACCATCAAATTATTTGAGGATAAATGAGCAGTGTTCAAATATTTTTGACCTGGGAAAAAAAGCTAAGGAATGTAAGATTTAGGATGTTTTTTTTATTAGAGAGGATTATAGTGTCATAGATTTATAGGGTGTTTATTGTTACATGTTCAGAGTGCAGTTAAAGTCTTCCTAATCAAAATGCAATACATCACTCTCCAGCATTAGTGTGCTTTATTAAACAGAATGATTCTGAAAACACAGTGACTTTATGGCTCAAACTGATGAGCAGCCATTTCTTAGAGATCTTTTTTTTTTAATTGGAAGCAGAACATTATAACAGATCACCACTTGATCAAACAAATGAGAATAACATAGCAAGTACGAAACATATGCTTCAAAAGCAATAAAACCCCTCACAACTCCCACTCAACAAAGACAGCGAAGCAAACAGAGTGCCCAGTGAAAAATTGTTCTTTACATACAATATTGCAGCAAGTAGAAAGGAAAACATTTATCAGATATCTGGCATGTTTACTTTAGAATTATATTAATGAGTTCCTGTCAAGTTCATTTTTTTTTTCAACAAATCCTTGTAAAGAGAATTTGATTATTTCTAAATTGAGATAATACAGACCATCACTTTCCCAATGAGTTATAGAAGGTGGATTTCAGTCTTCATGCAGCTACTGCAGCATAGGATATTACAACGGATTCTCCATCACACATCTCCAAAAATTGCTGGAGATCTGAAATCGAGAGATATCTAAACCTTTTTTTACCCAAAATGGTTGCAGTGAATGACATATTTAATTCATGTGGCCTAGTCCTGCAAATGCTTGATGGCATCGCTCACAGTTTGGATGTTGTCCTGGGTACATTTTGGAGAAATTAGATATATATGGTTGAACTATGGTGTGTGCTTGTGAAGTAGAATATGTTTTACGAATGGCTGAATTCAGTCTCTTTTCTCAGAATTTAACTAAAAGATCTCTTACCTATTGTTCCCAAAGATTAGTAAAGGTTATATTCCCTGAAATGTTTGTAAATACTCTGGAGATGCTGTCTGATTCTTCATCTTCATCTTCACCTAGCCAGTGTCACCTCAGGAATAGAGATGAAAGGTGCAGGAAGTTGAGTAGGTTGCTTTTAAGAAAGTTTCTGATTTGTATATAGAATAATTAGTTGCTTTTTGAATTGTGAATAATAAACAAATAGTTTTTACAAGTTTTTTTTTAATGATTTAAAAGTGTCAGAATTTGTGATAATGTGTTATAATATTCATATACTTTATGTGAATGTTTCATAACTCACACACAGAAACATTTGGGAAAAAGTGTATGTTCAGATTTAGACTCTTTCTATGCACATTTTTGTAAGTGAAGCCCCAGATTAATAAGGATTTATAAGGAAAATCACAAGAACCATAACAATATCAGGTTTAATAATTCACATTATATTATCCATTTTGATGAAGGCGTTTCCAAATTCATCTGACTATTATGTAATGTATGGAACACACTTATAACAACCCTTATTATAAATTATTCCAACCAGGCCAAAATATAAAAAAACAGGTGTAGCAATACAAGTCAAACAAGAGCCCTACTGCCCCTGGGTCTACTTGTAGAGGTCTTGACCCAATTTCCCCAGGCTGGGTGGCTCACCTGTCCAGTACCAAAATTAAGCACTCTTTTCACTTTTCTTTCTCTTTTTCTGTCTCCAGCCAATAAATCCTTTCCAAAATCATTCCCCATCTCTACACTCCATTGGTAGGGGACAGCCTTTAAAGTGCAAGGTATCCCTTGGATGTTTCCAGACTGCCTGGCTTCCATAATAGATACTGGAGGTTTGTGTAGTCCTTCTATGAAGCAGTGTTGCCACCTATTGGACTAGTTGGTTCAAGCCCCTTCCAGCGCTTCCTCTTACTTTGGTTCCCAAATGGCAATTATCATTGGGAGAGCTGTTAATAAACATGTCATACATCCCTAAGGCAGTGGCCTTTTTATAGTGTCATGACAACAAGCAACATCACTGCCAGTGCACAAGTCACAGTTTGCTCTTTATTGCCTTTTTCAGCATGTAATAATTCCCCTGACCAACTATATCAGTGTTTCTCAACCTCGGTCCTGGGGGACCCCCTGTGGCTGCAGGTTTTTGTTCCAACCAGATTCCTAATCAGTGACAACACCTGATAGCACTGATCTCATTTAATTAGCTGGTATTATTTTTCATTTATTCTACATTCCGAAAAGCATAGCAGCATGATTTTTACATTTATAAGACACTTAGAAATATTTCTGCTTTTGCTATAGATTTAAATGCTTAATTCTCTTTTGTTGATTTCATCATATTTTGCCCTTTCTCTGTGCAGTTTTTCCCCTTTGTTGTATCTTATTAATGAGAATTAAAAATGAGCAGAGCAGACACGCTAGCAAACAACACTGAATAAGCAAAGACTGCAACTACTTTAGCATCAGATCCACTAATTAGTAAATAATGGATTAATTAAACAATTAGAACACCTAGAAAAGTAGATGAAAATCAAGATGAAGAAAAAAATACATTATTCCCATATAACTTCTTGGTACTATACTGTATATATATATTTATTTTTTTATTTATTTTTTTTTATTTTTAACCAAACTTAGTTTTCTAATTTCTATATTGTTCCCAAAACACAGAACTTGGGAAATAACAGTTCAATTAATTAGCCCAGGAGTCCAATTAAAAACAGAAGCTGGTTGGAACAAAAACCTGCAGCCACAGTGTGCCCCCAGGACCGAGGTTGAGAAACACTGAACTATATATTAAATTTCCATACATTTACTGTAGAATAATACAGTAATGTCTGTGTGTCCTGTTCCACTGAGCAATCTGATTGGTCAGTTTGGCTTTGGTGACATGAAAAAAGAGAAAGTGCAAGCATGAGACATGCAAAGAAGAGAAATGGCATGGGAAGTATGCAGAGAGTCACCTTCACAGACGGCATGTATAAAAGTGGACAGGTTGTGAGAAAGACACCTCGAAAATAATGCCAGTCTGAGAAGCTGGCTTTACAGGAACACACCCTCGAGAGTGAGTGCCAATGAGGAGATGTTCACACACGCATGAATTCAGAGGAAAGGCACTGAAGGTAAACATAGGGCAAGAGAGAGCAAACATTTTTAAATTATTCTATTAAATGTCTTTGACAGGTAGCATGGCTAATATATTTATATGTATTGTACGAGGAGAAAACATAATATACGTATATAGTAATATGAACTGATAAAGAGCCCTTTTTCATGATAAATTACTATTAATTTTAAAATACAGATGCTTAAACTATACAAATAACAGTCAAGTCAGTCATTTGCCAACATGCTATATCCTAACACAGGGTCACGGGGGTCTGCTGAAGCCAATCCCAGGCAGCACAGGGCTCAAGGCAGGAACAAACCTCGGGCAGGGTGCCAGCCCATCCCAGGGCACACACACCCACGACAATTTAGGATCGCCAATGCACCTAACCTGCATGTCTTTGGACTGTGGGAGGAAACCAAAGCACCCGGAGGAAACCCACGCAGATACGGGGAGAACATGCAAACTCCATGCAGGGAGGACCCGGGAAGGGAACCCAGGTTTCCTTACTGCGAGGCAGCAGCGCTGCCACTGCTCCACCGTGCCACCCTACAAATAACACCATTTATTAATTTTATGAATCTGCTCATTCTATTACACACTTATTTAATGCTGGCAGCTTTTGGTACAAGATAGGAACCAATCCTGGATGACATGGTACTCCATCACAAGGTAAGTCCACTCATTAATATCAGACAGACTTAGGCTCACCATTTGACTAAACATGCATGAATCTGAAATATGACAGTTAACAAGATTTTAATAAAAAAAGCACACACATGGGCACAGAAAGGATGTGAAAAACTCCCCATAGACAGTAATAAGTTTGGAGTACTAACTACTATGCTATGCAACAAACTATGGCACATCTTAGACATCTGGGTTCACTGATTTCCACGGTCACTTTTTTGTCTGAAATCTATGTCTTTTCTCTTTCCCAAAGACATTATGTTTGGTTTGTAAACATCTCTAAATGGGCACAGCACAAGTAAGCATACAATCCAGTGGACTGGCATCATGTCCAGAGATTCTGCCTTACAACTGATGCTGCCAGATAACTTTTGACTTTAAAAAAATGTGCTGGAAAAGTGAATGATGGGTGGATGGTTGATAATATCATTCTGAAAAGAGTGGCATGCTGGTAACCTATACAATATCATTACTGTTGGTAATTGGGTTAATTTACTTGCTTGGTCACTGCCTCTCAGGTTTATCAATAATCATTTACAAAACATGTCTTTTGAAGTCCATGCATTAATAATAATATCACCTGAAGCATTCCCATTTACTGTATATAGCTAAAATGTATTATTTGGGCTATTTATTTCATGAACCTCTTTCTTGCTCACTGTATCAAGGGTAGTAGTAATAATTCTTGAGTATGCTAGATTTTTGAAGAACAGATTCAGGGGGCTAAAAAACAAAGCTCAACTGGCACAGGCTTTGTGTAAGATGTGGATGATTCTTCCCAGTTAGCTGGAAGGCATACACTAACCTGTTACCTTAGTTAAGTGGATTATTATACCAAAATGGATATCTTGCTATTTCAGAATCTTTCAGATGTTCATATTTTTATACATTTAGATTTATTTTAAAGATTCTTGTGGAGAGCTGGTAAAGTCATTTGTATGTTAACAAACACTGTGCACGGTCCTAAACTGCATCAGCGACAACACTTTAGATTGAGTGGTACATATAATGAATCTTTTAGTTACTTACTGCTATATCACAATCCTAACAAAGAATTGTTTGCATTACATAGTAAGGAGAGACAAATAGATGTAATGAAGCAAACTATTTCAGGTTCCTGTTCTGAAGTGTGACAATATTTTCCAACTTTAATACTTAAAAAAAATGTTTTCACTAATATGTGTGCTAAAGAGAGTGGATTGCCTGAAGACACTTTTTGACCCAGCCAGGGATGAATTATTTGTTTTATTTGGACATATGGAATTACAATAAAAATTAAAATAACAAGTTTGATATAAGAAACCAGTTAAAATATTTTGGCCAGTAGCATCTTCTCCTTTTTTTAAGAGTGCTGGCAGGCTAACATTTTGGTGTAACACAGTGTACATATTGAACTAACCATGAGATATGAACATTGTGGTTCCAATTTCAAGACCATTAAGCCACACTCCGATATTTATATATGCAGCTCAAGTTACACTTTCTGCAAAAATCATTGCACATTTTCAAAACACTCATATTGAAAAGGAACCAATGATAGCACCAGTGAAGCCTTTTCCAGTTGTGACACGCTGATGAGATCTAATGATTATAGGTGGAGATACCGGCTTTATGAAGCCTATCCTGTTAAGAATGTGAACAGCTACACAATGTGTTGAGATCCTGCCTTTGTGTTGGCTTTCCAGTAATTAAATATTGAAAAGGTGTGCCTCGCCTTGAGTCATATACTTTTCACACTGTGCTTATGGCATTAAAAATAGTGAAAAGGCATCATGCCTACCCAATCCTTGTTCTGTTATTACACTTTGAGGAAGACAGAAAATGTAAATTATAAATGCTAAAAACCTAAGGGCAAAATCCAGACTTGTGCATGAGTAAGCTACACTGCATACTTCCCAGTCACACACCTCACTTGAATTAAGAATTGTGTGCAGTTCTTACATTTTGAAAAGGAGGCGGAAAAGGCAGAGACCATACGTGCAAAATCATGCAGACTCCTTTTGGATGTGTACAAGCCCACAAGGTGACACAAGAAATTGAAAACCAGAGTTCAACAGGTGCCACTTTTTCCCATTAGCATTTGGACAAGAACAAGAAAGAAAAACAATTATTTGCTTAAGTTTATGCATCCATTTTTAGGAATTCACTGTCAATGTAAGGTCCATCAAACACATTTTAAGCATTATGTGTACCTTAATCATGACTAGTGAGGAGCAAACCCTGCAGAATTTACTTCGCTGTGAGTTTGGTGAAATGACAGAAATATTCAGAAACTTCGCTGAACTCCACAAAATGCATTGAAGTCAATGGGGAAGGAGGAAATGAACTAGTTTAGATAAATTTATAACTAGTGTCACACACGTGCGCATGGGAGGCAGGTAAAGGGCTTGAGTGAAGGCAGTTCTGAGGCATGGCGGGATGTGGCAGAGTGCACTGATTCTTTTTCTCCCTTCCCTGTAGACCATTCACGGGAGATTCCACCTGGCTCTCTTGATGTCACTTCCGGGACCAAGCCAATGGAAGGAGACCTTGCCGGCTCTGGCCCCTGTGATGTCACGTCCGGGTTCAAACCAATGGCTGAAGAACATGAGCCCGATCCTTATGATCTCACTTCCTGTCTCCCCCTTTAAAAGCCTGCACCTTTTCCCTATTCCCTCAGTCTTGTTTTGGACTCGGTTGTATGCACATCAGTGTTGTATATTTTGAGAAAGCAACTTTGCAGCCAGGATACCAAATTATAAGGGTGGCTGCCCCAAACCTTTATATGACTCTGTCTCAAGTTTGTGACACTAGTTTATAATGATGCAGTTGGTGCTTTAAGTGTCCCTGAGGGCTAGAGAAATGTTTGACAACTATGTTGGTCTGATTATTGTGGCCAAAAATGTGATCCACAAAAGATGCAAGAGAAATGATAACTACAAACAAAATAAGTAAAAAATAAGATATTATATATCATTGTGCTCACACAATCTTGGGGCACACACTAGCTGTTCAACAGTGTCATGACTGAAGTTGCGGCACTGGGTGCAGCTGAATGTCTTTTTTGTTTCCAATTTCTATGTAGATGCTGTGCACTTTTTATCCATGAAGAATAAAGAAGCACCTTGAAAACAGTAATAAATCTTTGGTTATTTTTATTATTTCACAGGGTCACATATGTTTTCTTTCTCAGAGAGGGGAAGGGCCTCTTTAAGGCTTGTTTAGAAATGGTTAACTGGGCATGCGGCTAATTTGCATACATAACTAGCCATGTGACGCTGCAAGGCCAATGGACAGGGATCAATGTTAATGTCCATTGGCAGTACTCACAATATTCTCATTATGATCAGTTAAAGTACATCTCAAAAGAAAATACTGCAAGTTTTCACACAGAGTGGAAGGCTGAAGTACTGATGGGTGGTGACATCATGCATGCCCAAAGCAGCTCTGCAACAATCTTACAGTAAGCTTGTGCGAAAGATCTGTGCAAGGCTTACATAGATCTATGAAGTCACACTTGCCTTGCAAAGCATCATGAGTACTGGGGAAAAACGTTTGCCTAAGCCAGCCACAGGGCGAATTTCCATCCATCCATCCATTTTCCAACCCGCTGAATCTGAACACAGGGTCACGGGGGTCTGCTGGAGCCAATCCCAGCCAACACAGGGCACGAACCAATCCTGGGCAGGGTGCCAACCCACCACAGGACACACACAAACACTAGGGCCAATTTAGAATCGCCAATCCACCTAACCTGCATGTCTTTGGACTGTGGGAGGAAACCGGAGCACCCGGAGGAAACCCACGAAGACATGGGGAGAACATGCAAACTCCACACAGGGAGGACCCGGGAAGCGAACCCAGGTCCCCAGGTCACCCAACTGCGAGGCAGCAGCGCTACCCACTGCGCCACCGTGCCGCCCCCCAGGGTGAATTTTCAGGAAAATATTTGGGACAAAGATCACCAGTGAATATAGCATATTTGCTGTGAAAAATGCTTTGAAAAATTTCTCTCATCAACACTAATTATGACCACAAAAAGGGAGGGAGGTAAAATTTTTGCACAAGTGTATTTCCATGTTATTTTTGCTAGTATACAAGAGATTTAAAGTGTTTTAATGTACAGTTAAAAACTGATGTCACTAAACACAAAACAAACAAACTACTCCAGACTACAATTAAATTATTTATCATTCAGCAGTTAAATGAATTGACAACTTTTTTAGCCTCATTAACCAAGTATGGAATACTATAACTAGAAACTATTCAGCTGCTCCAACTTTATGACAGATACTAAATGCCCTTAACATGCTGACAACTGTACCTAATGTGAGTGTGATGTTCAGAGTTTATATTCAGTGTTGTAATCCCAAATGAGGCAACTTTTCTGTCGATTGTGTTGTTTCATGGTGGTACAGTAATCCCTCCTTGATCGCGGGGGGTTCTGGAACGCAACGCAAAGGTGAAAATCCACGAAATAGAAACCATATGTTTCTATGGTTATTTTTATATTGTCATGCTTGGGTCACAGATTTGCACAGAAACACAGGAGGTTGTAGAGAGACAGGAACGTTATTCAAACACTGCAAACAAACATTTGTCTCTTTTTCAAAAGTTTAAACGTGCTCCATGACAAGACAGAGATGACAGTTCCGTCTCACAATTAAAAGAATGCAAACATATCTTCCTCTTCAAAGGAGTGCGTGTCGGGAGCAGATAATGTCAAAGCAAGAGAGAGAGAGGAAAGCAAACAATCAAAAATCAATATGTGCTGTTTTCCTTTTTCAAGAATGTGAAGCATCGTGAGGGAATCATAACGCTTGCAAAGCAGCCACATGTAAGCCCAGCAAAGAAAGGAGCACTGTGAAGGTAATCTTTCAGCGTTTTTTGAGGAGCGGCCGTGTCCTCTAGGGGTGCGAACAGCCCCCGTGCTCACAATATATTTGAGGAGTTTTATTTAATACATAATAAGCACTGTGGTTGGGTAGCTTCTCAGCATCTGACAATAGCGTCCCTTGTATGAAATCAACTGGCCAAACCAACTGAGGAAGCGTGTATCAGAAATTAAAAGACCCATTGTCCGCAGAAATCTGCGAATCAGCAAAAAATCCACGATATATATTTAAATATGCTTACATATAAAATCCACGATAGAGTGAAGCCGCGAAAGTTGAAGCGCGATATAGCGAGGGATTACTGTATTATGCAAATAAGATAACTGGGAAAACTAGAAGGCACGGTGGCGCAGTGGGTAGCGCTGCTGCCTCACAGTTGGGAGACCTGGGGACCTGGGTTTGCTTCCCGGGTCCTCCCTGCATGGAGTTTGCATGTTCTCCCCGTGTCTGTGTGGGTTTCCTCCGGGCGCTCCGGTTTCCTTCCACAGTCCAAAGTCATGCAGGTTAGGTGGATTGGAGATTCTAAATTGGCCTTGGTGTGTGGGTGTGTTTGTGTGTGTCCTGTGGTGGGTTGGCACCCTGCCCGGGATTGATTCCTGCCTTGTTGGCTGGGATTGGCTCCAGCAGACCCCCGTGACCCTGTGTTCGGATTCAGCGGGTTGGAAAATGGATGGATGGATGGATAATCTCCATGTTGTTGTCTTATTGTTTGGTAGTAAGCCTGGAATGCACAATGAATAATTCAACAATAACAATGTAGTTTTCTAAAATAAATAATTTTAACAAATTAATAACCCAGTGGGGCGGCACGGTGGCGCAGTGGTAGCACTGCTGCCTCGCAGTTAGGAGACCCGGGTTCGTTTCCTGGGTCCTCCCTGCGTGGAGTTTGCATGTTCTCCCCGTGTCTGCGTGGGTTTCCTCCGGGTGCTTAGGTTTCCTCCCACAGTCCAAAGACATGCAGGTTAGGTGGATTGGTGATTCTAAATTGGCCCTAGTGTGCGCTTGGTGTGTGGGTGTGTTTGTGTGTGTCCTGCGGTGGGTTGGCACCCTGCCCGGGATTGTTTCCTGCCTTGTGCCCTGTGTTGGCTGGGATTGGCTCCGGCGGACCCCCGTGGCCCTGTGTTCGGATTCAGCGGGTTGGAAAATAGATGGATGGATGGATGGATAATAACCCAGTTTTTTATACTACTGTGTCCCATTAAGGGTGATAGTAGTAGTAGTAGTAGTAGAATGTGTGGGATAGACCAGGCATCCCTAACTCTTGTAGAAAAAACAAAAAAGATAAGATGAGGGGGTTGAGGTTCCTTAATCCCAGTTTAATGTTTTGAGTCATTTCACAATGTGTGTGAGTACACTAATGGCAGCCACTACTGTACCTTATGTTTTTTATGTCCTTATGAAGAACAGCCTGGCCCTAATCCCATCCATGTTATCAGACTTCCATTTGCTGGTCTGAAGTCCTTTTTTAAACTGCACAAGTTGACAAAATCAGATTAGAGCATTAGGGCAGTTTTGACAAGAAGAGGCCATTAAGTCTAATTCTGCTCTCCTAATCTGCCCAAATTGATATGGGTCCCTAATATGAACACAGCATCAGTACCCATTTATGTTGTGTTTGCCAAAAAAAAATAGCAACCACTAAATAATTGAGGTTACCAGGAAAAGAAATGCAAACAATCATCAGGAATCAGTCCTCTCTTTCTTCAAACAGCTAAACACTAGTTAAAAATCGTAAGGCTTGTTTTGGGATCATAGCTGGGTACATGGCTAATTTGCACACATAATTAGCCATGTTGTGTTGCACTGCTAGCACACGGGGATCATTGTTATATATCAGATGGCAGTACTCCTAATATTCTCATTATGATCAGATAATGCATCCCACAAATGAAAATATTGAACATTTTTTTAATTTAATTTTTTAACACATGCAGGATGTCAATCCTGGGGGTTGTTGAAGAGCAGGTTTCCTCTTGGAGAAAAAAGTACAGTTAGAAACAGAGGAAAATATCACATAACACTGTTGAACTCTCTGAGGTTTTCTCTTTTTTCTCATGTGCTTGCACCCTAATGATGGCCCTGTCAGCAACAATCTAACAATAACCATGTGTGAAACCTATGCTCATGACTGCTAAATGTGTCACGCTGGCCTTGAAAAAAAATGTTTGTCTAAGCAAATTTCCAGGAAAATATTTGACGAACAAGGTGGCCAACTAACACATTGTATTAAAATAAACAAATACCAAATACTTGATTCCCAAAACAAGCAACCACAGGGAGTACAAGATAACTTCACCATTAAAACTTTAGAATATTGGAAAGATTTTAATGAGAAAAGGACATTCAGCCCAACAAAGCTTGCAAATCATATCCACTTAATTCATTAAAAATAACATCAAGTCCAGCTTTGAAGGTCCCCAAAATCCTACTATCTACCACACTTAGTAATACCACACCACCTGGTAACCATCATAACAAAAATTTTGAATAGTAAGGGCAGGCAGTGTGATGCAGTGGTTAAGGCTTTGGACTTCAAACCTTGAAGTTGTGGGTTCAAATCCCACCACTGACACTCTGTGACCCTGAGTGAGTCACTTCACCCACCTGTGCTCCAATTGTAAAAAAGCAACAGAAATGTAGTGAATTATTTCTCAAATGTTGTTAGTCACTTTGGATAAAGGTATCAGCCAAATAAATAAATGTAAATATAAGTCCAAAAATGAAACAGATCTTTTTTAAGAGATAAATATCCAATTCAGTACAATACTAAAGTTTTGTCATTCCAGTTTTGAGACAGGAGAAACTGTTTTATAATTTATAGATTTTCAGATTTAGTCACCTTAGCTTTGTGTTCAAAGGAAACAACATTCTGATAGTAGTGGCCCATTCGAATTGTTTTCCTACCAGTAAAGAAATAATAAAGGCAATTTGTGGCTTTCACAATACAAAGCTACACTAGACTCTAAATCAGAAATAAGCCCCAGCTGATTTTAAAAGCCTTTAAAACCAATAGGTTCCCGAACTGAGCTCTGGATATGGTATAAGAAGCTTTTTAATCAGTGTTGATGGCATTCGTTTTGCTGAAGCTGTCTGAATTCCACCAGTGTCCTACTATTTTGGCTAATTAAGAAACGAAAGCCAAAGCTGACTTTGCTTGCATGCAAAACAACAGTTTACAAGATAATTTTTGAATGCTTGGATCAGTCATGTTTATTAATGCTATTAACATATGATGTTTTTTATTTTCTGAAATAACAACAAACCAACATAGTGTTTTACCAAAAATTAACTTATTAGTGGAAAAGATATTGAGAGAAATTAGTGGGAGCATCAGTCGGTACAGTAGAGTATTGCATTGCTTTAAAGGATGATATCCAATGTCATTCACTAAAATTATGTGAAAAATCAAAACCAGTAATTCAACAAAATAAATGAGTAAAGAGATATTTTACTAGTGAAAGAGTTTAATTTATAACATGGTCAGACATTTTTTAATGCACAGCTCACTCTTCTAAAGATGGTTACTATGATGTTACACACCTCATTTCATGCATACATGCATCTGGAAGCAACATTGTGTCATAGCAATCGTAACATTTAATACATTGATGTATGCTGACAAATACAAGTGACAGTCAACTGGAAAATTTAAACAAAAGACAATAAAAACAAATTATTTTATAAATGATACACACACTTCTAACCAGACCAGACATACCTATCACAAAATATAACCATATCCTGATACAGTATCCTGTATCTTTGCTTGCTTTACATGGGCAAGAGTAGAAGCTTAGTAACACAGCAGTGGCAACAACTGATACAGTCCAATACTGAGAAATGAAACAAAACAGATGAAGGTCAGCAATAGTAACTCATTGTGTCCCTATTAATTTTTTGTTCAAAATGTACAAACCCTGTATTATTAACATCTTGAAATATAAGAAGTAGTGATGTATCAATGCACAATTTCTATAGAAAGCTTATTCTTTACAGCAAACTACTACTTTTGTGAAACTGCATTCCAACACCCTTCTTTTTATTTCAAATCTCTATGACCAATAGTAAAATATGCTAATTCAAATCATCGCCTTTGAGTATAAGAAAATGGCTAAAGAAACATAAATTAAGTTTATGATGACTAGAATAAGATTTGAATTATTTAAAACCTTTGTTATTTGAAAAATAGCATTTTTGGAAATTGTCATGCTGACTTTAATTACACTTTTAATTGCACTGTCAATCATTGAAAGAAAAGCGTAGCTTTGATTATTGCAAAAGTGAACACTTTGAAAAGAATAATTCAGCTTATTAATGCAAATTTTGTTATTAGGTGCAGAGATGCAAACAAGTGTAAAGGATGAAACAGAAGTCAAACATACAGTGCCTTCAGAAAGTATTTGGACCCCTTCAGTTTTTTCACATATTGTTATGTTGCAGCTTTATGCTAAAATCATTCAAATGAATTTTTCCTTCAATAAACAACATTCAGAATGACAAAGTGAAAACAGGATTTTAGGCATTTTTGCATGTGTTAAAATAAAAAAACTGAAATATTGCACTGACACAAGCACTTGGACAATTTGGTATGACATTAGAAATGTGGCTCAGTTGCATCCCATTGTATTGATTATCACTTGTTTGGAGTCCACCAGTGGTCAATTCAATTGATTTGACATGATTAGGAAAGGCACACATATGTCTATATAAGGTCCCACATTTGACAATGTGTATTAGATCAAAAACTAAGACATGAGTTCAAAGGAATTGCCTGCAGAATGTAGAGACAGGATTGTGTCAGGGCACATATCTGGGGTTTCCTGGACCACAGTTGCATACATAATTCTCATATGGAATAAGTTTGGACCAACAGTGACTCTTGCTAGAGCTGGCCACTCAGCTAAACTGAGCAATGGGAAGAACGTCCTTGGTAAGAGAGATGACCAAGAAACTATAGTCACTCTGCCTGAGCTTCACAGGACCTGTGTCAAGATGGGACAAACATCCAGTTGGACAACCAGCACTGCAATACATCACTAATCTGGACCTTATGGCAGAGAGCCATGATGACACATGAAAGTCCGCTTGAAGTGTCCAAGAAAGGCACCTAAAAGACTCTCAGTCTATCAGAAATAAGATTCTCTGCTCTGATAAAAGCATGATTGACCCATCAGGCCTCAATTTTAAGCAGAACATAAAAGGGAAACCAGGCACTCCTCATCACCTGCACAATATCATTCCAGTGGAGAAGTATGGTGGTGGCAGCATCATGATGCAGGATTTATTTTCTGCAGCAGGGGCTGGGAGATATCCTTAGTTAAAACCTACTACAGAACATTCTGAGCCTCAGACTGGGCCGATGTTTCACCTTCCGACAGGACAATAACATTAACCACAAAGCAAAGACAACAAAAGAGTGGCATAGGGCCAAATCTGTGAATATTCCCACTGCTGGAGCTAAGACTTGAACCTAATCAAATATCTCCTGAGAGATCTGAAATATCCCTCCAATCATAGTCTCCATCCAACTTGACAAAACTTGAGAGGATTTGCAGAGAATGCCAAAAACTCCCCAATACAGGAATGCAAAGTTTGTCACATTATACTCATGAAGACTCCAGACTGTAATCACTGGCAAGGGTGCTTCAATGAAGTAGTGAGTAATGGGTCTGAGCCCTTTTGTCAATTTCATATTTCAGTTTTTTATTTGCAGACATTCCTAAAATATTGTTTTCTCTTTGTCATTATCGGGAATTTAGTGTTGGTTGACAAGGAAAAAATTAATTTAAACTATTTTTGCATAAGGCTGCAACATAACAACATGGAAACTTGAAGGGATCTAGATACATTCTGAAGGCACTGTTGGAAGTGGGAGAAACCAGGAGAAGACCTAAGCAGGCATAGTGAAAAATATAAAAGTCCACGAAGAAAATGGCCAGGCCAGCACCAGAGCTGTAAGGCAGCAACACTTAACACTGCAATACCATGGTATTCTGTTTGCAAATGTTTTTCCAAACTAATCCTTATGTATCGCAGGTCACACTTATGCTCACGGTCAAAGAAAAGTTAAAATGACTAGTTAACGTAACATGCATGTTTTTCAAATCAAATCAAATTTGACTTTTCACATACAAATTATAAATACAGTAAAATATCCAGTGAAGTGCTTAGTGTGCTCAATTCCTATGACTGTGCCTTGGGACAAATATAAAGGGACAATAACATAGCATAACTTTACAAATTCAAAAATCATTAATAGAATTATCCATCCATCCATTATTCAACCCGCTATATCCTAACTACAGGGTCATGGGGGTCTGCTGGAGCCAATCCCAGCCAACACAGGGCGCAAGGCAGGAAACAAACCCCGGGCAGGGCGCCAGCCTACCGCAGTAATAGAATTATAAATATGCAATTAATAATAATAACTAAATAGATGCCTTAAACATGAGAGTGTTAACGATAGGGCATCATGTATTTCTAGGCACTTTCCTTATTTAACATGTGGATGGACTGTGGGAAAAAGTTCCTCCTCAGCCTCTCTGAACTGGACTTTAGGCAGCTGTAGCATTTACCTGACCACAGCACAGAAAAGAGGTCATGGTTGGGATGGCTGGTGTCATGGATAATTTTTCTTGTCCTGGTTTGACATTTCTTGGTGTAGATGTCCAGGAGGTTAGTGAGTATACACCTTGTGATGCCTTCTGCTTATCACACCACTTCCTTCAAAGCCTTGCACTCCTGCTGTGCGCCCAAACCAGGAGATGATACTTTCTGTCAGAATACTTTCGATGCAGGATGTATACAAAATCTTCAGTATCTGGGAGGGCAACCTAAAATCCCTGAGGCATCTGAGGTGGTACAGGCATTGCTGTGCCTTCTTCATCAAAGTATCGATGTGACTGGACCAGGTCAGATCTTTCGTGATGTGACATAGAAGTATCAGAAACTGTCTGTCCTCTCTACATGAGTGCTGTTAATATTGAAGGGGGGGTAGTCTCTCAGCTGTTTCCTCCTAAAGTCAGCAGTCAGCTCCTTTGTCTTGATAACATTCTGTAGAAGACTGTTCTCCTGTCACCAATAAGACAAACTCTCTAGTTCATTCAGGTAAGCCTGCTCACTGTTAGATATCAGGCCTAACACAGCTGTGTCATCAATAAACTTAACAATGATGTCAGAGTCATGTAGAGCTGTGTAGTCATATGTGAAGAGGAGTAGACTCGGGATACAGCCCTGTGCAGCGCCGTGTTGAGAGTGAGGGATGATGAGGGGTGGCCACCCACTCGAACCTATAAATTGCATTTGTGCATTAATTCCCTCTCTTGCTGACTAGGTGAGCCAGTGCTTTATGAAGGATGAAGGTGATGTATCCTTTGTGGATCTACTGGAGCAACATGCAGACTGTAATGAATCCAGTTTGTTTGGCAGAGAAGAGCATTTACGATTTTTTACTAGCTTCTCAAAGCACTTCATTGCTATAAGTGTTAATGCAACAGCTTTAATGGTGAATCTATAGCACCCGTATAAAAGAAAACATCAACACAGAAAAAACAGGCAAACTTTATAAAAGCGCAGCTCCGCCTAATAAATTAACCCTGGTCCTTTGAGACATAAAGCAGCTCTGCTAAGCACTCCGCTGGACTTGCAATAAAATAAAGTGTACAGTATGGCTAGGTTAACCATTATTATGGTATTTAACATTTTCAGACTCCATGGCTTTAAAAGTCCAGACATGGTGATAATCTTTGACTCACCAAAGTACTGAGAAAATAAATTTCCAGAATAAAGAAAATGTTAACATGGTTTCCATAAGAATTCTTACCTCATTTCTGTCATCTCCTTTTTTGCTTTCATTAATAATAAGCAATGTTAAGGCACACCTATACCAGGTGCCAGGGTGTGTGCTCTCATCTGTCTGGAGATTGTTTAGACATCTTATAACAGGGACTCCATAATTGGCCACCTGTTTTTTTTTTAAATGATACGTAGCAGTGTCAATGTGCTCCACTCTACCCTCCAAAACTAAAAGAACTGTTTTTCTTAACCAGTGATGAATTTCTGCCAGAAGAGCATATGCCCAAAGCATGAACTGAACCACACCCAGGTTCACTTTCACCTGGGCTATTCATTAGTATTACAGAGATATTATTTAGATATTGAAGATATCTCTGAAATGCTTAATACATATTGTGCTAAAGCTCAAATTCAATGCCATTTGGACATTCTGGGTACACAAGATGCTCCTAGACTAGGACTAGGTAACTGATAAATACCTTAGCCAACTTCTGAGGTGTGTGATTGTAAACATTTATTGTTGTGCCATGATCAGAGCATGCTCCCAACCATGGATGTAAGAGGTAGAATTTTTAGAATAAGGAGAAAACTAGGCAAGTTCAAAGGCAAAAGATATGATCACTCTGTCACCTAACCCAAAATCAGAAATCAAAACATATATACAGTATATTGTCATTATATATATATATTACTGCAATGTTGATTCACTCACTCACTCACTCACTCACTCACTCACTCACTCACTCACTCACTCACTCACTCACTCACTCACTCACTCACAAAAACACTATTTTCTATTTAGCTAAGAAGCTGAAAATTTGGCACATCTAGGGCATTAGGTATCCACTAAGAAAAGACATTTAAATAAATCAATATTTAGGGTTAAAAAGAACTCACACTGTAGAAAAACTAAATACCTCAAAATCTCAAAAATGCCTTGATGGATTTGATTGAAATTTGGTAATGTTCTAGAACAGTGGTGGGCAACCTTTTTTCGCACTAAGGCCACTGACGACTGCTTTAACTTGAACAAGGCCGCACCATTATGAAGTCAATAACAACATATATAGGCATGCTTTTATTAATTATTTATTATTAAACTTTATACTGACCCCAAAGTGTATAAAAGTGTAAGAATAATCCATAACACATATTAATTCTGTCATTTTCAATGACTTTTTTGAGTCTGTTTGTTGGTTGACAATTCATTAAAACTTGGCTCAAAAGTTGTTGTTCTTAAACGTAGCTGGCCTTCCAAATGGTCATCTGTCAGGACTGTGCGGTATCGATTTTTAATGTACTTCATATGAGAGAATGTACATTCACAAATGTATTTGCTACCAAAGCATGTTAACACCCGTCGAGTGTGTTCGCACAGAATGGGGTAGATGTGAGTATCACGCCAAAATGAAATCAAATCCACGGAATTTTGGGATAGCTTGTGTTGAGCATTTGGATCTTCACTAAGTTCCAACAATTCCATTTGGAACTTCTCTGGCACATTGTCAGGTTCCATCAGGTGTGGCTCTGAAACCAGCCGTAAATCATTGTCATTGACGCGGATATCGGAGAATCGAGCCTCAAGTTCAGCAACTAGTGAACCGAGCACTTCATAGAACTCATCAAAATTTTTACAGATGGGTTGTTACTGGCAAAATTACTCAGACACGGAAAGAATTCGGAGAGCTGCTGCTTTTGAAAAATTTTTATACTCCGCCAGAGGTCACAGACACTTTGACTTCTGCCTTGGAGTTGCTTATTCAGACTGTTGAGTTTACTCAAAAGATCGCTGAGAAAAGCCAGGTTCATGCAAAAGTTGATGAAATCGAGTTTACAAACCACACCTTTGGATGCATAGAACTCTTTGATAGTGCCTTGCAATTCATAAATTCTTTTAATAACAGATCCTCTTGACAACCAACGAGCGTTTGAGTAATATAAAATGTCCACTTTCTCAGTTGAATCATCATTTTGGAGGAGTTCTCTAAACTGGCAATGATTGGGGGCTCAAGCTCGAATGAAATTCACAATACCAACGGCGTCTTCCAATGTGTTGTTCAAGGTTACAGACTTGGCACATAGAGCTTGTTGATGTATAATACAATGCAGTGACAATAATGTGAGAGATTCCAGATATTGAGAGTGAATTTGTTGTTTATGTAGAATCACAGAACCGCCCGTTGTTCCTACCATTGCAGGAGCTCCATCTGTACACACAGCAACAAGTCTCTTTAGATCCAATTTCTTCTCTACACAAATGTTGTTAAATGCTGTGAGAATATCTTGTGCCTTTGTTGTTGATTTGAGACTGATTAGGGACAACAACTCTTCATGGATGTCAAAATGTTGATGACATTGTTCTGATGAAAATAAGCAGTTGTGCCGTATCTGTTGTATCGCAGGATTCATCCAACGCTACAGAATACAAAGTATTGGACTCTTGGAAGTCAACCACGATCTCACCTTGGCGCTTCACAATTGTCCTTCGTGACAGAGGTAAATCTTTAAATTTTTGAAGTTGAGATGGTTCGAGACACTGAACAACTTCAAGCATGAATGATTTGAATAGCTCTACATCAGTATATGGTTTTCCAGTGGCACCCAATTTGAAGGCGACTTGAAACGTTGCCTCAACTTCCGGATTGTGAGAGGATGATTTGAATTTGGCGAACATGGGTGTTTCTTTTGTATGGCTCTTGTTCAAGGAATCAACGCTTGCTTTCTGGCCTCATCTTTTAAATTGATGTACTTCATGTGTGACTTACAGTTCTCATAGTGCTGTTTTGCATTTGATCTCTTTAATGTTCTTATTTGCGTCTTGCATCTTAGGCACATCATGGAGTTTCCTTGGTTTGACATGAAGAAATCCAACTCCCATTCACTGTTGAACTGTCGATTTTCATCGTCTACATGTCTGGATTTCTTTGACGGCGGTAACTGCATTATATGGCCAGTAAAACACAATGATAATTATCAGATAAGGAAATGATGGATCTGACTACTTTCGTTGAAATTTAAGCACGCTGAACTTTAACTCTTTTCGGTGCCATTTGATTGGCCACTTTAGTTACTGCGGGAAATAATTACAGCGGTACTTGCGAAAATCTACAGTGCGCGTGCACTCTATCCGCAGTAAATATCTAGCTTGACTACTATTGGCATAACTTGCATTCAGTTTGGATGTAATTTGTTAGCTGTCATTGACCATTCCGTCAGGTATGAATGCGGAGACCAAACGAATCTTCGTTTATGTTGTTTGTTTCGTTAAACATTTTCAGCTAGTGTGAACAAGCCTAAAGGCCGCAATCACTTGTTTCACCGATACCTTCATGACGGCCACAAAAAAAGACCTCGAAGGCCACATGCGGCCTTGAAGGCCGCACTTGCCCACCTCTGTTCTAGAAAAAATAAAATTAGTGTGTTTTTTTATTTGTTGAAATTTGACATTAAAAATGCTGTAGCAAGCTAAAATCTTTGTGGATTTATCTATAATCTTGGATAATCGACTTTTAGTGGGAATAGATCTCTGAATGCTACTCTGTATCATACGGCAAGCACTACTTACTGTTGTCAAGAGTATAAAAATCTCTTTTAGACATGACAATATAACTTTTGCGCCTCTCTTGCTATTAAGTTTCTTCTTTGATCTTGTTTATGAAACTGTTAGTTAATGTTGTTGCTGGAACACAAGATGAACACCAGCTTTCATAGGGGCATCCATGTTTACTTTCCCACTTAGGTAGTGCAAATGATGCAATTGCCACTTTTGACTTCTTAGCTGTTCCATATGATAAATGCAGTGTAATAACTACATAATAAATGTAATAAGTTCAAAAATTTAATGCATGGTTTATAATTTAAAGTAAGGGCTGGTCAGCAACATGTCAGCTCTAATCCCTTTGTTAAGGTTTTTTTTCTATTTTCGTAATTATTTCCTTTTCCCTTGCTTTTAGTTTGTCTTCATTCTAATTATTTTTTTTCTGTTCATCCTTATTACCTTACCTTATCTGATTGGTCTATTTAAGATTCACCCTGCTACAGTATGAGCATATGGCATTGATGTGGCATTGGCTAGTGCATACTACTGAATTATATAGCTACTCATTTGAGCTAAATCCTTTCATGTTAGTTTTGTAATTTGCCTCTTTTCTTGTCTCTTTCAGACTTCATTTAAGACTTCTGGTGTGTTTTTCTTTTTTTCAGTAATTACTTTTGGATTTATACTTTGGCTTTCTGGATTTTCCCATAAGCTTATATGTAATTACCATGTTTATCAATTGCTTAAGTTGCTGGTTTGTAACCCCCTTATTTATTTTTCCTATTTTTTTGTTTTTCTATTTTTGGAATTATTATTATTTTATTTATTAATTTTATTCTTCTTTGTTTTTGTTTTGGAAAGCTCTTTAGTTTGGGTTATTTTGTGTAATTAATTATTATAAAAAATGGAATTCCTAGTTTAACTTCTTTTGTTAAAATCAGTAAGCTAATAAATTAATTAAATATTATTGTGAGGATTTTCTTTTTGTTTGAGCAACCCAGGAGCAACTCTGTATGTCATTATCATCATAGGCACCAGCTCCATGGGTTTGCTACAGTTGGAGCACCCCTGAAATGTCTGACTTAAAAATATAAAAATTCCACATAGGCTACACATATTCAACATGTTTCAGTAATGTGACTTTTAATACTCCTTTATTGTTTCCCAGTTAAAAAGACTTACAACTCGACTCACAGGAAGTATGACACCTGTCTGCTAGTTTTATGCATTGTTAACCCATTTGTTTCGATCTTCTCCGCCACTCTTGGTTAGTATGCTGTGAGTGGGATGCAAGCATAATTTGACTATGACATTTAATTAACAGAGTTTATAGGTTCTATTATATGTATTTCACATGCCTGTGGAGTAGTCATGGATGTGTGTCTATAAAATGTGCACCCCAATTGTTTATCATCATCATTTTCATTCTGATTATCCTGATGTGGCTCATGGTATTATGTACATTCTGGAAATGAAAAATAGCAAAGTGTGATGCCATCAGAATTAGACCACAGAACAGGTCTCACCTCAAATCAAGCCTGGCCCTAGGAAAATGGGAGGCTATAGGCCTCACAATGGAGGTTAGGCTTTTAATTCAAAAGGAATAGCCAAGAGTATCAGCAGCCTGAATTTTATCTCTCTACATGGAGAACCATAAAATCTCTTACTGGGGGAAGAGACAATTCAAGAAGAATTTTTTTTTATAAAATTGAAGATTTATTAACAAAAAATAGAAAACATAGAAAAATGCTCAACAAGCATAAAAGGAGGCAAAAAGAATTTCCTAAAAGACTATTCTCAGCAAACAAGTCCCATTTGTTTTATTCAAAAATAAGAATCCTTAAAACAGCAGCTGAAGGTCACAAAAACCAGTAAATCCAAAGAAGCAATAATCAAAAGGAGAACTCACCAAGCACCTTCAATGAACGGTGATGGACAAATGGCCGTGTCTCTTGGAGAACCACCTACAAAACACATTGAACATCAGAGATCAAATCTAAACATTTATAAAATAATTAACAATCAAAACTGACATATACACACAAACTGAATAAATGATTGAAATAAATAACAGTATTAACATAAATGATTATAATATATTAATTAATAACAAACAAAGAACACATTTAAACATGACAGAGTAGGATCCTTTTCTATCATATAGCACATGATAGAAACATGGAGGCTTGCACTAACCTGAGCTGACCAGATCACCCTATTCTCAATAACAACTTCCAAAACCTCCTGTGTATTTTCCAGAGATTCTGAGGCCAGATGACATATATAATCCATTCAGCATGTGCTGGTCTATCCCAGGGTCAAAGGAATATTCTGTCTAGATGCCCATACTGTGTTATCTCACTACTCTTAATTTGAAGCAGCAGCAGCACTACTCTGAGGTGCTTTCTATCACATATTGTGATCCTAGCATTACTTCAAGAAGGGGACTTCAGCAGCATCAAAACTCTTGTGCTTGAAAAAGTAATGATTTTTCCTATGAAGTTGCAGAGGATACAAGAAAGAGCCTGAGAAAAGCACAGCACACCATTACAACTGACCACATTGCAAAGGGAAAAACTGCACTCCAACACAATAAGAATCCTAGATTTGAACCCAAAGCAACAACACCATCATACTCCAATGTCACAGACGTGTACCTGGGAGACAATTTCAGGGCTTGTCAACTTGTAATTCCACCCCAAGCCATGGTTGATGCTGCTTCATAACGCTTCTCCTCTTCTTTCCTTTGCAGATCTGGAAACCAATAAATCAAGGGCATGTGGCATCACTTCCACTTTTGGGGGTCCTGGACATGCCCCTTCCACCCTACTGCCTTCATAACAGTCTGATGTTAGACTGGCATCTATGAAGATGTTTTTCATGGTACATGTTAAGTCGTGTTTATTGTTTTTGCTCTATAATTTACAGGGTTTGTTTGAGGGTGCACATATGTGTGTTCTATTTTCCTTTTATTGTAAACATTATCGAACGTCATCCTTAAAGACTTGATACTGTAAAACTGTTTATCTGTGCCAAGATAAATTAGAACTCTAAATAACAAGTAAACAGTCAGCCTTTTCTGTGTTATATTTTTGTCTGTCTATCTTGCATCATGTCTTGTATATAAAATATATATTTCTATAGTCCTTGCATTAATTAATAAATTATGCTATTCTGTTTCTTAAAACGAGTGTGCTTCAGTTACCTTGATATAAGTCTAACAGCCGGAGACCCACCTCCTACAACAGAGAAAGGTAAGGAAAATAAAGTAGGAGCCTTACCGAATTATTTAATTAATTACTGGTACAGTGAAGGCAAAACTGATAATTACTGTATTTATCCTATATTTATATGGCACCCCTAAATGGGCAAGTTAAAATCACTCTTTTCTAAATCTGTTTATGATAGTTTGCTTGGTCATTTGACTACTGCCTGCGTAGCATTTCCATTTCTGGTTTAAGATTCAAAATCTGTGCAATATCTTATATAAAGATGTGTTTGCTGGCCCCCGAAATGAAGACAATGTATAAACACCACACAGATAAGTGCAAAGTTATGAAACCAGAACTTTGCATTTTTGAGGAAATGTACCATAAAATTGAATTATGGCAATAAAAATAAGAGCAAAATCAAATAAGTAGAAAGGAATGAATGTGATTGACTAAATATGAGAGAGAGAGAGAGAGAGATAATGAGAAGGACTGTTAATGATATGTGATTTATTTATTAATATTTATATTATTCTGCTCTCAGAAAATGTGTTTACTCCAAGTGACCCAAACACATGCAGTTCATGAATGTGGTTGAAAAGATAGTGCAAAGTTAACTGGAAATTGAGAATAAAAGTATTTGGTTGAATTTGAGAAGTTTAGTTTTGTAGTTATTCCCAGAGGAGGAATAAAGGAACAGTATATTATAGGCTGACAGGATCAAGAAAACAGGTTAAGTTGGCCAGAACAGAGCTGGGTGGTAGACCCGTGCCAAGGTGTTACTTGAACAGGAAAGTCTTTAAAAGGCTCCTTAATGCCAGCAGATTCAACTACAGCATTAACTATAGTATCATCACTATAATTATTCACTGTTGTAAAAGAGTCAAGGGTATCTCTAAGACAAGACTGCTTTACTATATTAAACAGAAATACAATGTGGCAGTGGCTGATCCTGCTCACCTGGTTGTGCTTGTTGGAATGGATACCTCAGGTCCATAATTTGGCCACTTGAACCAACCATAAATATTTACCTGTAAACTAATACTTCAGCCATACAGCCTTAGGGGTTAGTCATCTGTTAAGCTTTACATCATGTGTAGGTGGAGTTTGCTGCAGATGTATATGACTTGTCGTCTCAGTTCTTTTATGTGATATTTGACAAGCTGGCACCAAGTCACAGTTATGGAGCTGCTGAGTTATGGCGAACAGTGTGAGAGAAACTCTTTTCTCACAGTCTCATCCCAGACTGCGGCTGTTCTGACTGAAAAACTGACACACCTATGGGAGGAACCCAGTAGTCTGGCGCATGTGGTAGTTGGGTGTGGTGCTTAATAATACTCCTCATCTTGAAAATGGCTGACTCTTCCTTCTGCTGGCAATCAGAAATTAGCCTCTGGACGACAACCTGCCAAGTTGTACATTAATCATGCTGGGACTAGCTTCTCTCTGCCTTACCCACACAACTACTTTAGTAGGAATCCTGACCTGTCTGAGCCTGCAAAGTGACTCCAAGTCTTGCAGAATGCAAGTTTAAGCTGTATCCGGAAAAATGTGTTAAAGCACGCTTACACAAGGAAGAAACTTTGCTCTTAAGCTTCAAAATGTAAATTTTAAAAACTGAAATTTGAAAGCCAGGCTTTGGAGAACATGAAGGAAATTTGAAAGAAAAGGAGTGTTTTTCACAACTTTTAAATGTGTACTATATAACCTGTAGGATTCAATAAAATGATATTATCAGGCAATCACTGCTATGTTTTTTATCCGCACAAAGAATAAAACTGAAGCCTACTAAACTCAAGTAGCAAACAAAATTTTACAAATGCCATTTGCACTTATGTAAATCTTTCGTACTTTGCCCTCAGGGCTCAGCTCATGTGAGTTCATTTTGTGTGTGTGTGTGTGTGTTAGCTAACTATGGGCGGGACATGCTTTTGTTTAATAGGTTACTGAATTACAGGAAAGCTAAGCAGCTAAGATACATAAATGAACAAGTGAATCACCCACCCTTTTCTTCCACTTTACATCTGTATCTTATCAGCATATATTCCTGTCAAGAACAACAGTATTTAAATTCACAAGTAGTGGATAATGCAAGGCAGAGAAAGTCTATAGTCAATATTTTAAATAAAAGTAAAATTCCAAGAAACAATTGCATTTTACTAAAAATAAAGAATGTTTAATAATAGTTTAAATACGCAGTAGCAAAATGACAAAATAAAGCACACATAGTTCACCTCTGTAGTTCATTTTGCATTAATATTCACAATATTTTGCTTTGATTTGTGCAAAAACAACAACATTAATAAAATGAGGGAATTGAACAATTTCTGAGATTGGACAAGTCAGAAATAAAATTCCTGACTGGAGACGCTAGCTGGTGTCCTTTCAGGGATAGTTTCTGATCTGTTCCTGACTCTGCTGAGTGTACATGACCCTGAACCAGTCTGGACAGATCTGAAAATTGATGGAAGGTCAGATAGATACATTGCAGTTGGTGCCATGTCCAGGGTGGATTCTTGTCAACATAGGTTCTGCTATTTTAAAAATGTTGTCTGAGTAATGTAATATTTTAAGTAGTGTCAATTGTAGGTCAGAATCTATCCTTGGTCCTGCCAATGCAGATCTGGTACTTTGTTTTACAAATTTTAGTGAATAAAGGGGAAATTGGTGACTGCTATATTGGCCCTAGTGTGTGTGTGTGTGCTGTGTGTTCACCCTGCAATGGATTGTCCCTGCCTTGCACCCTACGTTTTCTGGGATAGGCTTCAGCTCCCCAATGACCCTGCTCCAGATAAAGTGGATTTAGAAGTTGAATGGATGGGTCAATCAATATATTGTATTATGTATCAGTAACTTTACTGCTTAGTATGCAGCTCTGTTGGTCTTCAAACAACCCTAATTGGCACAAGAAGTTCATGTCTGAAACAGGAGTTGCTGCCAGTTCTGTAATGAGTGGAGTGATTTTACGGGTTCCATCTATCTGAAAAGTGGCTCCTATGAAGTGAATTTAAGTGGGCAGCACACTGTGAACCTCTCATATTATTGTGTTTACCTTTTTTGATTGTTGGTATTTTGTGTATGTACTTTGTTCTTTAATAAGATAAAATAAAATAAAAAATGATGCCCATTTTACACAATCAACATTGGAAAAGAAACCCTGCTCGCAAATTATATGATTCAAACCTAACCCAAAAAAGTGTTGTCAATATATTTTATGACTGGAGTATCTCTCCATGTAAGAATGTAGCAGGTCATGGCTTTCGATTTTGTTACATGTTGCACAGCTTATGTCTAATATTCATATAAACTCATTCATTTACTAACATGGTTAATAAATTAAATGCATGATTAATAATTTAGATAATGAGTCACCAATTGTACCCAGCAATTAAAGTAGCACAAACAAAATTATTTTAATTTCTGAATTTAATGTAGCTCTTAGTTTAACCCTTTAATAGAATGGTACTACTGTTTCATTTGCACAAAAATCTAATTTTAGCTAGGATAAATTCTTTTAAAATAGAGTTTAGAATTGAGAAAATATATATAAATTAGGACTAGTTTATGCACACCTCTACAAAAACATTAGACAAGGATATAGTTAGTGACTGGTGCAGGAGACACAGTGGAAGCTTAGGGCTTGAGTTTAGTGCCCAGCCTGGTCACTGGATATACAGATTCTGAACCTACTCTGTGCACTTTACTGTCTGTACTTTATGTATTTTCCTCCCACATTATAAAGACATATGCATAAGGTTAAGTGGCAGCTCTTAATGGGTTCAAAATGTGAATTTGTTGTTTGCAGATTGAATTCTTGTGCCCTACAAACATGTTGCAGAAAAAGGAGGTTCAGGAAATAGATTGGATACATTACTTACATAGACAGAAGAATTCAGAAAAACTGCAAGGTTACTTTGAGAAGGGGGTTGCACATCCAGCTTTGCATACTCCCTGTTAAATTGGAGCTCTTTGGTTATACCTGTTGGTCTGGGGGGGAAGGGTGTGATCACACTTACTAGATTTGTGCAGGTCTCATTCCTTCCTAGTTTTCAGATAGCATTCCAATGTCCTGCTGCACGTTTTCTTGCTCTCCAGCTTTAGGCACATAGTACCATGATATTTCTATAGATTCACCCTTATTTTCCAAGCAAGCTTGTCAGTTGGCAAGTAACATTATATAAATCTGAGTAATTATTTTCCAAACACTTTGTTAGCTTGCCAGGCAAATACTATCACAGTGGGTGGGGTGTGGTGGGGTGGGGGAGCACTAAGAGTTGATGAGCTAAAATGATTGTGGGGGAGGGGGAGTGTGATACCATAGATAAATACTTAATGGGACTACATTGTAAAACTTACTTTTCTGCTGAACCTGAATGTTATGCCAGTTTACACCCACAATCCGCCAATTTAACCTAACCTGCATGTTACCTTGGAATGTGGGAGAAAAATTGGAATACTGGCTAAATATAATAAGCTGAAATCTTAGGTCAGTCAGCCCTGCAACCCCAATACAGGCGCTCTACAATTCAACATGACACAGGCTAATGATGAAAATTAGAGCAGAATATTACAAAGGTCTGACATCGTGTGTAACATTGTCAAGAGACTACCACTAAGACTGCCACTGCTGAATGATGAAGAAAGGGAGAGAATGGAAATGTAACAAACAAAAGTTAATCAAATAATGATCTGAAATATTTCTTAACAGGAGTGTTAGTAATACACAAGCAAAACAATTTCCATAATCACTAGATTAAATATAAACAGCTTTAGCAGCAGCTCTAATAAGGGCATGCCAAGAGAAAAGTTCATTTCAAAGGACAGGCTAATTGGAACTCTCTAATATTAGGTAGGACTATCTTTTCAGACCATAGGAGGCCAGTAACTAAAGGCACTGCCTCCTCCACTAATAAAAATTGTAATCAGACCTGCATCTTGACCTTGTGATCAGTACTATCAAGCACAGGCTTTAATAATTATGGAAAGGTAAGGGTAGGACTAAGCTTTTTACAATTTTATGTGTCAGCTCTGAACTGCATTCAACATCAATGTGTTGATTTAGAAACCGGGGTTATATATTACTTCTTATTGCCATTTATTAATGATGTCATATTTTGAGTTAACCGGGAATGTTTTATCAGCCAGACAATAAAACACAAATTTGTTTGAAATTAATTAATGAAATAGCTTTTGAGCATTTTGAAACTTAATACTTCCCTTTACTTCTGCAATATATCTAAGATGAGGGAAGCAAACTTTATACACGAGTGAAGGTTAAATTCTTATATTATTCATTATATGGGTGGAGCTATTTGCTTTTTTTGATTTGGAGAACAAAATGAATACAATATTTCAACTGAGGCCTTGTGATCTCTCATTTGACATGTACTGCACTTAGCATGTTATGTACCACAACACCTTATTAGCTTTTGTGATCATTTCAGTATTGGTGTGAGCAGTAATAAGCCCATTATAACTCCAAATGAGGCCTCATTTCTTTCAAACTTCAGACACTGCCCCTACTGCATTTACTGTAAAAATGTTGCCTCCTTTATGTAAAACATTTATTTACATTAACTATCAGGATAATTAAATATATTATGAATATTTACACTATAGGTGATAACTAAAAACGTGATTAGCGGCATGTGCAGGACTATTCAAAATTTGAAGAAACATCACAGAATTAATAAGAGACAGAATATTTCTGCTGATGCTGTTATTTTCCACCCATGTCACCCAATAAGAAGCCATACAACAGGTGCAAAACAGGAAAGCAATAAAAAAGAACCAAAATTCCACATATTTAAAATAAAATCTGCCTTGTTGGTGGTACAAAATATTACATATCATTTATATACTGTACTTTATACACCAATAGACCCAACAAAATTCTGTTTTAATTATTCCTCATGTTCATATGCAAATACACTGGGAAAAAAATCAGTTGTCTAATTAAAATGAAATGACATAGCAAGGGAATCTATGTTTATAAAAAGTAACTGATTGGGATATATATTGACCAGACTCCTTATGGATCTAATATTCTCATTTTGTTAACATATTTTGTCTACTGTGTGGCAGATTGCCGGGGTCATTACCTGGCCGGGATACCTAAAAGGACCGGAAGGTGGCAGGAACAGCTTCAGGGCCACGAGGGGGCAACCGCCCTGGAGCAGGAGAGGACCACGGGAGAAGAACAAAGAGCTTCTGGCCTGTTGGGACCCATGGCCACCGCCAGGGGGCGCCTTAAGCCTCGTAGGACTTGGAAATAGTTACTTCCGCCACACTTGGCAAGATGGAGGAGGAACATGTCAGGGACGCCCGGAGTGCTTCCGGTTCAAAGGACAGCACTTCTGCCACACCAGGAAGTGCTGCTGGATGGACGTCATCAGATACCTGGAGCACATCCGTGCAGGGATAAAAGGTGCCGCCTTCCTACAGTCTGGGAGACAGAGTCGGAAGTGGGAGAAGGACGAAGATCCCAGGAGGAGAATAGAGGCGGCCAAGGACTGAGACAGTGAGATATAGTGGTGATTATTGCTGTGTGCATTGTGTGCTGTGTGGAACTGTGTTTATTAATGAATAATAAACGTGTGCTTTTTATAAAGATGTGGTTTCCGACTGGTGGTGTCCAGGCAAATCTCACAACTGTAGAGGACAGTATGGATGAACTAGCATCCCGGCCAGGTTGGTTGATGGTATATTCCCTGGACAGGTCGCAAAAATAATGTGGAGCAGTGGAAGACTACCTCGCTGGGTAATATGGTCCCCAAGCATGTGTGTTGGCAACATACCTTTTGCAGCAGACCTGTCTGAGCGCCTGCTGAAATGTAGTTTTAACATAGCCCTGCTGGAATCATTTGGAGATGCTGGAGAGAACTATTGGCAGGCAGCTTTCTGGTTCTCTCAGAACTCAGTCTGACTCAGAAGTGTTCTTGAGATACAACTCTGTTGTTCAGGAAATACTCCGAGGTTTGACTTTAAAAGGAGTCTCCCCTCCCCAGCTAAGGAACTCAGAGTTAGGAGAGGAATAGGACAACACTTACTTGGATGAAGAATAGAAAAGCAGTATACTGTTGTGAAGAAAAGCCTGTCAGTTTTGAGAAGTATTAAGTGAAAACAAACATGAATATAGTAATTGTGGTCTGTATTTGAGTATATGCAGTTTGTAAATACAGAGGCCTAAAAGGTGGAAACATCGATATAAAATCAAAGAATACAGCAATTGGGCACACATATGTCACAAGAACTGTTGATTTGCATGGTGGAAATGTTTCCAAGTATATCATGGTTCCTAAAAAAATGGATTTTGGCATTACTTTTCAACAACAAAGTGAATCTATTCATGAATTTTTAAAGGAGTATGATATGACTACTGAAGGCTGCAATATTATGGGGAAACAAGGCCTCAAAAAAGGATGAAAACTCAATGGAGGTCTTACTGCTTTGTCTGTTCTCTTTTTGGCAATGGACTACCATTGGATAACTAGCCACACCTTTACAGTAACACTTAAAACAGGCCTCCTCAAATTTCATGCCTATCATAAATGACCTTGGAGCCAAACCCAAGGATAGACCAGAGAGACAGTGAGAGCGAGAGGGAAAGAAAATCTGAGAAAAGGAGTTATGAACAGGAGCTATGTTATCAATAGGAGGTTGCAGATCAACATGCTTAAATGAATCAGCTACAAATCAATGGGAGTTTCCCATGAAAATGGTCAGTGAAGCAAATCTCACACCATTACTCTTTCTTCCAGCAACTATGTAATAAACAAGGAGACAGGTTTCTTCCCAAACTTTCTAGGTCTCCAAGAGTGTTCCTCCTGCAGGTGGTAGAAAATGTTGACTCTCATAAATGTTTGAGCTTAGATGATGCAAATGAATAACATTGTTGCTGTGATCACTAATCCATTTAATGACTTCAGGTACCCTAAAAGTTTTTACATCCTGGAAAGCATCCATTCCAGAAGTAAAGGTACAGTATTTTCTAACATAAGATGAAGATGATCACTAGGAATCATTACTTACTGAATAAAAAATGATCTTTAATACTGTTCCACATGAAGAATGGCCACGTTCGATGGTGTATCATCATCACCATCACCAGTTTAACAACCTTTTTCTGGGTTAACCCAGGTAAGCCAGTTGCCCCTTCTATCTGTTTCTTTCACTGTCCTTTGGAGTGATACCTCCACTTTACATATCATTCAACACCACCTTCAATGTTGCCTTTATTTGCCTTCCTTTAGGCTCAGTCATCTTCTGCCTTTCATTCTACATACCTAAATAACCTAAGTAAAACATTTAACACCTCCACACTAAGCCTTTCACTTAATTCAGCATTCATCCTCCTCTCACTTTGTAACACTCCACACATCCATTTGATCATTCTAATCTCTGTTCATTTCAGTTCTTGGTTCATGCTCTGCATTCATCAACCACATCTCAATTCTATAATGCATTATCATCACAAAGGTCTTATAAACATTACCCTTCAATGCCAGAGACACTTCTATAGAACATATTTAACATGTTAACGTCAAAATCTCCACTTGCTGCAGGGACATCGAACTGTTGGCCGTAAGTTTACGTCCCTATTACTTGCCCAGAGAGTTTGGACACGTCATTGTTGTCATCGTGTACATACCTCATCGGGCGGACGTGGAGTCAGCGAGTGACATCATCCATTCTGCTGTTGCTAAGTTACAAACGCAGCACCCTGAGGCGCTTGTGCTAATCGCTAGAGACTTTAACCATGTGATGCTGGACAAAACATTACCTGCCTTCTCCCAGTATGTGGACTGTAACACCCGGGGAAATAAGACTATTGATTTACTGTATGCAAACGTTAAAGACGCATACAGCGCCACCCCGCTGCCTGCGCTTGGGAAAGCAGATCATAACCTGGTTCTGCTTCAGCCTCACTACAAACCAAAAGTGAGAGTCCTACCTGTAACCACACGATCATTCAGGAAGTGGACCCCGGAGGCTGAGAATACTCTGAGAGAATGTTTTGGAACTACAGACTGGGATATCCTGCAGGGATCTCATAGTGAGAACATTGAGGAAGTTGTTGACTGCACTATTGACTACATCAACTTCTGTATGGACATTGTAGTTCCACTAAGAACAGTATGCTGCTATGCTAACAACAAGCCATGGATTACAAATGACATCAAGGGTCTTTTGAACCAGAAGAAAAGGGCTTTTAAAGACGGTGATCAGCATGAGCTCAAGCGCGTGCAGAAGGAACTCCGAGTCCAGCTCAGGGTGGCGAAGGAGCAGTACAGGAGAAAGCTGGAGCAGAAGTTGCAGAATAACAGCATGAAGGAAGTATGGGATGGGATGAAGATCATCACTGGCTGCAGCTCGAAGCGGGGGTACTACCATCGAAAGAGACGTGAAGAAAGCAAACCAAATGAACAACTTCTTTAACAGGTTTGACCACCCTAACCCACTCTCACTCTCACCTCGGAGTATGCACCCTCCACACATCCTTCTGCTGATACCAGCATAGGAGAGACATCCCCACCCATAATTACAACAGCGCAAGTGAGCAGAGAGCTGAGGAGAATTCGTGCTAGCAAAGCAGCCGGTCCAGATGGAGTATTGCCACTGGGGGGTCCTCTACAGTGCATCTTCAACCTGAGCCTGGAACAGGGAAGAGTCCCGAGGCTTTGGAAAACATCTTGTATCACCCCAGTCCCAAAGGTATCACATCCTAGTGAGCTGAATGACTTTCGCCCTGTTGCTCTGACATCACATGTGATGAAGACCATGGAGAGGCTGCTGCTTCACCACCTTAGGCCACAGGTTCAACACGCCCTTGACCCTCTGCAGTTTGCATATCAGGAGAAGGTGGGAGCGGAGGATGACATCATCTATATGCTACACCAATCCCTCTCTCACTTGGACAGAGGCAGTGGTGCTGTAAGAATTATGTTTCTGGACTTCTCTAGCGCCTTCAACACAATCCAACCTCTGCTCCTTAGGGACAAGCTGACAGAGATGGGATTAGATTCATACCTAGTGGCATGGATCGTGGACTATCTTAAAGACAGACCTCAGTATGTGCGTCTTGGGAACTGCACGTCTGACATTGTGGTCAGCAACACAGGAGCGCCACAAGGGACTGTACTTTCTCCGGTCCTGTTCAGCCTATATACATCGGACTTCCAATACAACTCGGAGTCCTGCCATGTGCAAAAGTTCGCTGATGACACTGCTATCGTGGGCTGCATCAGGAATGGGCTGGAGGATGAGTACAGGGACCTAATCAATGACTTTGTTAAATGGTGCGACTCAAACCACCTACAACTGAACACCAGCAAAACCAAGGAGCTGGTGGTGGATTTTAGGAGGCCCAGACCCCTCATGGACCCCGTGATCATCAAAGGTGACTGTGTGCAGATGGTGCAGACCTATAAATATCTGGGAGTGCAGCTGGATGATAAATTAGACTGGACTGCCAATACTGATGCGCTGTGCAAGAAAGGACAGAGCCGACTATACTTCCTTAGAATGCTGGCGTCCTTCAACATCTGCAATAAGATGCTGCAGATGTTCTATCAGACAGTTGTGGCGAGCGCCCTCTTCTACGCGGTGGTGTGCTGGGGAGGCAGCATTAAGAGGAAAGACGCCTCACGCCTGGACAAACTGGTGAGGAAGGCAGGCTCTATTGTTGGCATGGAGCTGGACAGTTTAACATCTGTGGCAGAGCGAAGGGCGCTCAGCAGGCTCCTATCAATTATGGAGAATCCACTGCATTCACTAAATAGTATCATCTCCAGACAGAAGAGCAGCTTCAGCAACAGACTGCTGTCACTGTCCTGCTCCACTGACAGATTGAGGAGATCGTTCCTCCCCCAAACTATGCGACTCTTCAATTCCACCCGGGGGGGTAAACGTTAACATTTAACATTATACAAAGTTATTGTCTTTTTTTCACCTGCATAATTATCATTCTTTAATTTAATATTATTTATTGTATCAGTATGCTGCTGCTGGAAAATGTGAATTTCCCATTGGGATTAATAAAGTATCTATCTATCTATCTATCTATCTATCTATCTATCTATCTATCTATCTATTGTGGTGGATTGCCGGCTTTCGATGCCGGTTCTCACCCCCAGGCCGCCAGGAGGAGCTCTCCCAACAGCGTGAACGTCCCCCGAGTTCCAGGAGGGCCTCATGGACTATGTAGTTTTTATACGCAGCCCTGCTGGATACCTTGGGGGCCACCAGGAGTCGCTGTAGGAGGACTCGGAAGCTCTTATGTGCCCTATAACCTGGGAGTACGTCATGGTCACGTGACAGGAAGATACGATGTGCTCCCGGGTTGAAGAAAAGGACTGTTTACCCTGACCTGGAAGGGATAAGGAACTGTGGACGGATTAGACAGGAACACCTCCGGGTCAGGGTGTGTAAAAGGACGATGGGAAATCCCAGACGTTGAGCTGAGCTGGGTGGAAGGGTGGCAACGCGTCTGGGAGTGTGGAGGATTATTGTTTATTGTTATTATTATTATTATTGAGTATTGTGGAGAGGAGGGTGCTATGTGCACAATTATTATTATTAATAAATCATTATTTGGACTTTTACCTGGTGTCTGACGTCTAGTCTGAGGGTTCAAGAGGTCACGGAAACCCTAATCTGTCACACTATCTATCTATCTATCTATCTATCTATCTATCTATCTATCTATCTATCTATCTATCTATCTATCTATCTATCTATCTATCTATCTATCTATCTATCTATCTATCTTCTGAAGACATGTGCTTTGGAAAACAGTAATGGAATATAGTGACAACCATATACAGGCAGTTCTCGGGTTACGTACGAGATAGGGACTGTAGGTTTGTACTTAAGTTGAATTTGTATGTAAGTCGGAACAGGTACATTATTTTAATAAATGCTATTTTTGACCGACTGTAACCAAGTACTCTGCCAATGAATGATGGAGTTTCACTTCTCTCTGACCTTTTTATTATTTCTACTTTATTTTCAATGGTGATGGTTTTTCTCTTCTTTACTGTATCACCAGCACTTGCATCAGATTTGTGTTTCAGAGACATTCTTGAAGGGTGAAGACAAAAGGTTAAGATGAGCTCTTCTGCACAGCACTGTACACGTTATCACAGCAGGCAGGCACCCGTCAACACGTCTGATGTACTGACAATTGACAACTTCCTGCTATGTGCGTAACAGTACAAGCTGGCTTGCTATTGAGAATGAATGGGGGTGGCAAGGGGCGGTTCATCACCAGCCCACCTCACAGTCACCTCCACTACAGTATGCTGTAGAACGAACACGGTGCGGCCAAAGGCGAGTAGTGAATCGCCCAACCCCAATTCAACAGGCAGCCATCCGAGGCACACTACAATGCTACCCCCGCTGCCCCGTTCAGCCACAACCGGGTCACCGCTTGCAGCATTACCAGCCGTGTGTGCTGGGCGTGCAGTGAAACACCCCCCTCCGCTTCAACCAGCCTGCGTCCAGTCAGGAGCAGTAGCTGCGGCGGCATAGTGGGCGGGCAGCGAACCATCATCCTGCACACAAGCTATAGCTGTGGCCCCAGTGACTATGGACCACGGGTCACCGCTTGCCACCAGGAGCTGCCCGAGGGACACTACACTGCGCAAGCAGCAAAATCGCCCCCCTCCAGCCACCGCTTGCAGCATCCCCAGGCCGAAGATGATGGAGCTGCAGTTACTAAGGCGCATGCGTCGCAGCTGCGTCCTCGTAAGTCGTAGGTCGGATGTCCGTTACCTGGGGACCACCTGTAAGTTGCATTACAGGAATATTGAAAATCAAAATATCTTTTCCTTGTTTATAGTATACGATATATTGTGGCATTAGTACATTACACGGTATCACACATTTGTTATATCTTCAGACCTACACACTCTTGTTATTTTTCATTTAACAGAACTGTAGATCTGTAGATTTTTTGTATATATACAAAAAATTAGACATTTTCCTTTTATAACAAGCACTCTATCTTCATGTGTTTTGCCAAAAACCCAATTTACTATTTTATTTCTATAGCTAATTTTTGCTTTTGGGGCCTTTCTCATTTCAGTTCAAATCCATAAAAAACATTTTTTCAAATTTTAAGATAATAATCTCAATATAGTCTACTGCTTTACACTTCTAGAGTAACATTATAAAGCTCATTAAGCACTTACAAGAAATTTGGCTCTTATAAAAGGATTAGATGAAAATGGTGATAATTTGTTAAGATTTTCTAAAATAATTTTAGTGAAAGCACTGAACCTGTTTTGTGAGATTCTTTAGTTGGGCGTTGATTAGACAGGAATACACCCAAAAGTGAATCACTGTCTGCTTGCTTTATGTATTGTCAACACCCTTGGATATTGAAATTATTATTATTTTTTAGCCATTAACTGGGTATTGTTTTAATTACAGTACATGTTATAATAATGACAGATAAGAACTCTGTATTTAATCACCTTCTCTGTGGTGTTTGCAAACTCTTTGTAGGCCCAATCAAGTTTCCACTCATGCTTTAATAATAAGGCACCAAGTCATTCATTTAGCAGCTCTAATTTTACTGAGTATTTGACTGATATTGTTTATATACCCTGAAACAGATGAGCATACCTAGGCTGCACTTGTTTTACTGAGATTATGGTTACATTTCTATCATGCTCTTTACAATTGGAGTTGGATGTTATAATGTTGTTTATATAACATAATTGTGCATTGTAATGCATTAATGCAATCAATGGAAGCCATTCATTAATTTAAAAAGTAATAGGTACACCTACTGTCTGAATGTACTGTATCTTTGCACTGTTTTTTAAATGTTTTTGTTTATGTTTTGTTATCCATAACACTTAATCTGGCCTTTAATCTCCTATCCTTCATAGCTACAATGTGTGTAACTGCTGTGATATCACCATGGTAAATGTGCTAGCACACATTGCATGGAATGAAGGTGCATGAGCTTGTGTATCAGCAGTTCTGATTGGTGGTGTGTGGAATTATAATAGAACTGGGAAATTCAGAAGAAAACTGTTAGCATTCTTAATCACTTTTAGACAGCCCACATTGTCTTCATGACATATTTACCTTGACATTTCCAGCCAATTGACCTTCTTTGTTGCTTTCTGAGTACATTGTTTTGTTTTATTTTGTATTAGTAGCCTATGCTTTTTGCTTTTTTCTGGTTCTCCTTTGACATTTTTCATGCATCAGGATGTTCTTTTGCACTTTCTGGGAATGAGCTGTGCAAGGGGATACTCATACTATTTACTTGGCTGTATGGGGTCAGATGAAGGTTGTAAGTCCTTTCTGACCGTTCAATATGGTCACCATACTAGCTCCATGCTTCAGGCTAGTATTCTGATGTGATTAGGTAAATATGGTAGTCACTTTAGCTAAGCGGCCTCAGCAGAACATGTACTGCTTACAGAAAATTGATTTACTTTTTATTTCCATGCAAGAGTAACCTGCCTAGCCCAGTTGTGGGGTGATTGGGAACCAGAATATATATTTTACGAATTGAGCATAGGTCATGAAACAGCCCTGGAATATATGCCAATGGAAATAATGCACAATAAAAACAAATTTTAATAAAAGAAAAACTGAGAAAAGTCATATTTATTTTATACATGTCAATAAATAGAAAGTTGTCATAATATTGCAGTGCATCACCTATGCTGCAGCGTACAATTGTATTCTCCTATGGTGACTCCAATTCTTTCATTCAAAATGACTTCTTTGACAGCTGCCATTACTTTTCGCTTGAGCACCATTTTGTCTCAGATGCTACAATAGCAAGCTGTTAAGTCCAATTGCTTGTCTTCCAGAATTGTCTTGTGTACAGGTTCTCATGCTAATGACTTTGTTACTGTTATTTTTCTTATGACTTTGCCTGACCCATATTTTTGACTTTATTGCCTGTTGTTTATTACATACTTTTCTTTGTTTCTTTACATTCCATTCAATGAATCAATCTTTCTCATTTGACAGTATCTGCTGTGCATTTCCAAACGCAATATTGATGGGCATCTCATTCACATTATGTTCACTTCGTTGTGTTTTATCAAACATTCAGTGTGTGGCACCTGAAGAATATAAAGACTGTGAGAGGTGATTTATATATATATATATATATATATATATATATATATATATATATATATATATATATATATATATATATATATATATATATATATCTTTATATATAATACGCTACTGTGGCTGTTCATTTGTCTGTCCAGAATTTTAAATCACCTTAAGCTTGCAAAATGTTTGACCTATTGACCTGAAATTTGGTACACGTATACTACGTGACGTCTACTATCCGCTTTTTGGATGATGATTGATCTCCAAGGTTATTCCGCCTTTTATTTTTATTTTATTTTATTGTAGCTATGTGGCACATGCTTATGGGCACCGTACTAAGCCCTACCACCTTCACCGTCACTTCCCTTACCTTGTCATATCTTCAATCAGTCTCGAGGCAGATTGAAGACTTAAGTGCCAGCTTAAGTGAAAAATTAAAGAAAACATACTAAGTAATTGCAACACAAACACTGACTTAATCAGTTTTAACGTGAAAAGATGCCGGCGAAAGAAGAGAAGAAGAGGGTCACTAGGGTGGAAAAACGAAGAGCTGGTCAGGAAGCAGCAAGCGCATCAACCTCTGAGCAAATGAATGCTAAACGTACAGAGGAAGAGTGTGAAAACTATGAATGCTCAAGTCAAGTGTATTCACTGCACATTATCTTGCAGTGTGCCATTACTGGTATATATATACTGTGTGTATATATATATATATATATATATATATATATATATATATATATATATATATATACTGTATATATATATATATATATATACTGTGTATATATATATATATATATATATATATATATATATATATATATATATATATATACTGTATATATATATATATATATATATATATATATATATATATATATATATATATATATATATATACTGTATATATACATTTTATTTCTCAATAATATATTCTTGATATATTATTATCTATAGCCGAGTTTACATTTGACAGGCAAAAGAAAGGCAAGGTATTATTGTGTTATTATTCTAATTTCTTAGCTTGTCACTTGAAGCCAGCTACACAGAACTGATCTCTGCTAGGATCAATTGACTTTATTTTTATATCAATCTTCTTCTCCTTCTTTCGGCTGCTCCTGTTAGGGGTTGCCACAGCAGATCATCTTCTTCCATATCTTTCTGTCCTCTGCATCTTGTTCTGTTGCACCCATCACCTGCATGTCCTCTCTCATCACATCCATAAACCTTCACATAGGCATTCATTTTTTCCCTCTTCCCTGGCAGCTCTGTCCTTAGTATCCTTCTCCCAATATACCCGCATCTCTCCTCTGCACATGTCCAAACCAACACAATCTCGCCTCTCTGACTCTGTCTCCCAACCGTCCAACTTGAGCTGACCCTCTAATGTACTCATTTCTAATCCTATCCATCCTCGTCACACCTAGTGCAAATCTTATCATCTTTAACTCTGCTACCTCCAGCTCTGTCTCCTGCTTTCTGGTCAGTGCCACTGTCTCCAACCCATATAACATAGCGGGTCTCACTACCGTCCTGTAGACCTTCCCTTTCACTCTTGCTGATACCCGTCTGTCACAAATTACTCATGACACTCTTCTCCACCCATTCCACCCTGCCTGCACTCTCTTTTTCACCTCTCTTCCACAATCCCCATTACACTGAATGGGGTGAACATATTTTTTTAAGTTATTGCATACAGTAAGGTGAATCAATCAAATAAGGCCACAGGAAACCAAAATGAACTAGCTACCTTTGTGAAAAAAGTACAAGGTATAACAGATGGGAAAGGAGAGAAAAGCCAAGCAAAATGACACCTTTTATTGGCTAACTAGAAAGATTACAATATGCAAGCTTTCGAGGCAACTCAGGCCCCTTCTTCAGGCAAGATGTAATCAGGAAAGCCAAAAGAGGCTTTTTTTGAGAAAGATCATGGCTACAGAGGCTTCTAGCAAGCCTCGAGATTCAGATAAAAGGTGCTCAACGCTTCTTTTTCTGGTGATCTAGAGGCTAAGATAAGCTAATTTAGAATAGGATGAGACTTTCCATGAGGGAGCTATAACATCTTCTGCCTTATTTATGAAACATATTTGTTTCCAATATTGAAAAGGGTAACTTTTAACATAACCATTTAGACTAACTCTCATTTATCTATTCCTAATCTTCACATTTTATCTAAATCACTCTGTTTTCTTTAAAAGTAAGTAGTTCCCAAAATGATGATTCTTATTTGGCATTCTGTGTTTGACTGTGGGTATATGTGAAAAAGGTTATTATGTGATGTACCACATACCATGTTGCTGTGATTGCTGTGTAATGTCACAAACTGCCAGGGTTGGCTACATTTTTTTCTGAACCTACAATGCAAGGATCCTCAAAGTGCTACAGGTCTACAAATGGTAGCTGGCAAAATGAAATAACTGACAAATGCTGAATTAACATAGTTCAATAAGAATTTGTTTCTAATTATTAACATCATTGCAGCAAAAATTACCAGTCACTGTGGCTCTCCAGGATAAAGAATGTGGAACTCTCATCCTATGAAACAAGGGAACAGCAATATAGGTTTTAATTTGAGTTGTTAATGATTACTGAAACCAAAGAAAGTAGTAACAAGTACAACCAAAACTACTTCTGCTTTAAAATAGTTCATATCATTTTTAAATACACCTAAAAGGTGACTGAGAAAATTGACAGCACTCAAACTTTGTAGCAAAAGAGCTGGAAATTTGTGGATTTATAGACAGTGTGGTTTATCAGGTTACGTGTTCCTCTTCCACTCTAAGGAAATCATTGAACCTACTGATTTATGCAGAAGACTGTAGACAGTTGAGTGGCATAATGCTGAACCTGGGACCTGGGTTCTACTTTCAATTTCTCCACTGACAGTATATTTTATCTTTGCCTATGGTCGCACCTTTCAGGCCCTTTTTGGCTTTTGACTTGCCCTTTAATTTAAGAGTTACATTTGCTTGGGTTTCATGGTTTAAATGATTAAGCTAGTCACATTGAAGGTTTGGTTTAGGAGTTATCACATCCTTACATTTGATGCTTTTCAGCACTAATTATAATGAAAATGCTAAGTGGCTGTAGCTGAAGGAGTAAAATGGAGCACTCATATCATTGGCCATGCTCTGGCATTTTCTTGCTTCTGATTTCTCTTCTTGATCTGTATTTGGTTTGTTGTGTGCATTTATAGTTTATGCTTCTGTTGTCTGTTTAGGATACAGGCATTTTTCATATGTGTTTGCCAAAATGTTTGCATGGAAAGCTTTGTTTTGGGGGCTTTTTTAAAATTCAATAGTCATCTTTATTATTAAAACTAAAAGATGAACTTCATTGATTATTTCTTTGGAAGTTTCTTTTTAGAAAGATATTTTTTCTGAAGAACTGGATATTAATTTGCATCCACATTTTCTTAATTACCTATTAAGACAGGTTTCTTATTTTGTTAGCTTATTGATTACTGTTATTTTTGTAGTTATTTTTAATTTGTTAATGAAAATGAATAATTTTAACTTAATCATGGTGTTCCATCCCATGCCATGGGATGTTATATCAGATAGATGGGAAATACAAGCTTCCCAGTTGGAAATTTCATGTGAAGTGGGAGCGCCAAGCCACAGAGGAAACAATGCTACCTAAATATTTTGAGTTGTGACATAATGCTGTCCTATCACCTAAATCAGTAATATAAATAAGATGAGTCAGGTAAATAACATGAGCCATAAAGGTAAGATTGAAATACAATTTTAATGTCTTTAGCTTGTTCGTTAGTTACATGAAACACAATTACAGGTTATGTTTAATTGATTTTTGTGCAGGCCAAGTACAAATCAAAAGTATAATCATCATGGCTCTCTCAATAATTAAGACAGAATGAGAGACATCATAAATGGAAACTCATAGCATGTAAACCTTGAATTACTTTATGTGTATACTTTTTTTTTAGCATGATTCTGGTCTCCCCGATCTAGACAGCCACTTTTGGGTGTGAGTTCCCCAAAAATCTTCATTGTTTTATTTACTGGTATCCCCTGTTCTAATAAAGAGATGCATGTTAGGTTAAGGGCGGCACGGTGGCGCAATCCTGGTCATCCAGGATTGGTTCCTATCTTGTACCAAAAGCTGCCAGCATTAAATAAGTGTGTAATAGAATGAGCAGATTCATAAAATTAATAAATGGTGTTATTTGTAGGGTGGCACGGTGGCGCAGCGGTAGCGCTGCTGCCTCGCTGTAAGGAAACCTGGGTTCACTTCCCGGGTCCTCCCTGCATGGAGTTTGCATGTTCTCCCCGTGTCTGTGTGTGTTTCCTCCGGGCGCTCCGGTTTCCTCCCGCATTCCAAAGATATGCAGGTTAGGTGGACTGGCGATTCTACATTGTCCCTAGTGTGTGCTTGGTGTGTGGGTGTGTTTGTGTGTGTCCTGCGGTGGCACCCTGCCCGGGATTGGTTCCTGCCTTGTGCCCTGTGTTGGCTGGGATTGGCTCCAGCAGACCCCCGTGACCCTGTGTTCGGATTCAGCGGGTTAGAAAAAGGATGGATGGATGGATGTTAGGTTAAATAGCTTCTCTAAACTGACCCTGTATGAATGAGTGTGGCTGTGTGTGACAGTGCTCTGCATTTCTTCCAGGGCTGGTTTAATGCTTTCATTAGATGGAGATGGGCAATAGCCTTGCCTCAGGGAATACATTGATGTGAGGAAAAACTACAGTATTTATAGGGTTGTAATAAAACAAAGTAGATCTTTTGAAAAAGTTTGTCTTTTTTATATTTTTGGGCAAAAGAATATTTGATCTCCATTTTAACTATACTGATAAGTGATCTAATTTAAAAAATAACTTTGAAAAATCACATTTGTATTACATCATCAACACACATGCAAGAAAAGTTAGTACACCTCCTACCTCTTCCATTGTTTCAAATTCCCAAAATGAGAATCAAGCGCAAATGATGAACGTATTTTGGCCTTATATAAAAATCAAAAACGTGAGTTATTTAATTGGTCTTATAAAGTGAGATTTGTGTCTTTAACGTGGCTTAGAAGGTAGACTATTGATGCCTATGAGTCTGGCAAGTGCCTTATTTGTATTTAATCACTCCACAATCGGAAAGATCTTCTAAAGAGGAAAGACAGAGGTTGGGAGCATTCACTGATACAACATGTTGCTGCACCCACCACACAATGAATTGCCTCATGATCCCAAATTAAGGATCTGTGCACATATGAGAACCGGTGACACCTCAGCACCACACTAGTTTGAATGGAAAGGAACAGTGTGTGGTTTTTTACATTGGCTGGAGTGCTAATCCTGCCACCAACCCCTGAGTTATCTTTGCAAGTTGGAGGATCTGCTTGCAGGGCTGGATACAAGTTAACTTCATACCCAAGACAGACCAAATGTAGGTTAAGGGCCTTGCTCAAGGCTCAGTGGTGTGGAATCACTTCTGGCATTTATGGATTTCAAACCAGCAATCTTATGATTGCCATCACATATCCCTAGCCTCAGAGCCACCACTCCACAATGAACTCCTACAATGAAGAAAATTTCAAACCACTCTCAGTCTATCCAGGCCAGGTCGCCTTAGCAAATTCACCTCCAAGAATAGCATTAGTCAACCATCCGAAAGATGTTGTACAGCTCTGGACTGAAGAAAGAAGACTTTGGCCTCAAAAATGAATATAAAGGGATGCCTCAAGTTTATCAGACAAGAAGAACAGAACTTTTGGAACAGACAGATAAGACAGATAAGAACTTGTTGGTTACAATGACCAGACATCATTTTTTCCTGAAAATCAAAAATCGCCTTTGACTAAATGAACCTTGTATCAGTGGTAGAGCACAGTAATGGAAGGGTTGTGGTTTGGGGCTTCTTTTCTACCTCTGCACCTTTGTCATTATAGAGTCAACCATGAATTTCACAGAATAACAGAGAGTAATTGAGAAGGATTTCAGAAAAACATTGAAGCTGAACCATAAGCAAATCTTTCAGCAAGACAGAGAGACAAACCATTCAAGAAAACTGATAAAAGAATGGCTCAAAAAAAGGAATGGAGATTTATGTAAAACCAAAATCAAAGACAAGATCTTAACCTCACAGAAATGCTGTGGAGGACTTGAAGTGTGTAGTACATGCAAGAAAACTCTCAACATCACAAAGTTTAAGCAGTTATGTAAGGAACAGTGAGCAAAATAATATCTAAGCTGATGTAGAAGACTGAAAGGCAATTACAGGAAATCTCTATAGAATTTATTTCTGCTAAACCAGGAACACAAGATAATGAAGTTAAGGTATACTTGTCTTTTTCCACAGGAGACAATTAAACTTCTGAATTTTTGTTGAATAAATGATTTTAAACAATCATTTTATTTTTTACTTACCTTTATCTATAAATATATTTGAAATGAAGGTCAAATACATTAAAATATGTTGAAGCATATACCTTTTCATGGGGTATACTTCATTTTCACATCACTGTTTGTTACTGTTAAATTATTTTGTCTGTTGTTATGTTTATTGTTATTAATGTTATATATTACATCAGCACATGCCTGAAGTGTTTAAAAGTATGAAGGGAATTAGTACAGTGGGACGAGACTGTTATTTTAAAATGAGTTAATCAAGAACATGGGGACATAGTTGGAAAACTGTTAAAGGTGAATTTGCACAATTTTTTTCTTCACATAGAGAACCATAAATACATGGAATAGGTTACCAAGTAGTGTGGTAGACCGTAGGACATTTGGAACTTTCAAATCTAGACCTGATGTTATTTTGGAAGAATTAAGTGGATATGACTTTCGAGATTTGTTGGGGTGAATGTGCTGTTCTTGTCTAGATTGTTTTAATATTCTAATGTTCTAAAAAAATTATTAGAACTATAAAAGATATTGAATAAATGGCAGGAGCTCAATGCTCATTATACTACCAAGTGATTAACAGTAGTTATAAACTGACAACATCAAAGGACCAATCTGAAATAAAGCACACATCTCATTGAATATGGTACTGCTGTTTCTTGCATCTCATTCTCACTAATGATTCCTAATTTTTCAAATACTTGGTACAATGCAACACTTTGGAGTACTAATGCTCCAGCACTTGTGATTTGGTCAAAAACACTATTTTGCAGACATACGTGAAACTAAAACCATTTTAACAGACTTATTTATCTTGACTTTGCTTTAAGCACTAAGCTGTCATTTTACTGTGAGTTAAAAAAGTAGTCAGTCCTGTTATCCCAGATGCTGAGGCTCTTGCAGCACACCCAGGCGAACACTGAAATTTTGAACTAAAGCAAAAAGAGAAAAAGACTAAATATTTCTACGATAAGCGTTGTCCATTTCTTCACTAAGAAACGGATTGGAAACTGTGAAAACATGAGTAAGCGGTAAGTTTGTGATCACTCACGGATAAAATGCTGCAAGGGCAAAGAATACAAAATGAAATGACAAAACAATAAAAGAAAAAAGCAGCAAACAGGTGTAACTAGAAGTCATGTAATACAGAAGGTGAAATACTACAGTCAGTCTTTCAGGAATAGCTTAGTGCATAAATATTTTGTGTATGAAATTCAAGAGTAAAAATTTTACTTTTTAAAGATTATAATAAATTAATATTTGTAATAATAAGGTTAAGCATTGTTTCCATAAGGTAGAGAGTGAAACTTATGGTTGCCTGGTAGACTGCAAAGCAACACTGAGCACAAAAAAGTTTCTTGCTGCCAAACAGTATGAATAAAATGTAGCTAAATATAAATTATTGCTTCTTAATAAGCACTGTAAGCTAACACTGTTTCTGAATTTTAACATAGTAAATGAAAGGAACAGCTTAAATGGCAACAAGAGAGGATACATTTTTATGCATACAATAGCAAATTACTTGGTAAAAAAATATTATATTTTGCTCTAACTCTACATTAAGAATGTATTGAAACATACAATAATGTAGCATTCACGTCTTGCAGCACTTGTACTTCATTGTTATTTAGTGTACATGTGAAGCAGAGAATGTATGATCTCCAGGAAATAAATTCAGAAAATATACAGTATATACGAAACAGCTTTATCAGCATGGCAATTGTTTTGTTACCAAACAATATGTCGTTTAATTTATTCTTGTGAAGCACATTTCCACCATTTAACTCAGACTATATTATAAATGTAGCACTGTTACCATAAAACACAAAATTAGATAAAATAAAAAACAGAAACATAATGATACAATGATTCTAGATAAAACAGACATAAAAAATGCAAAAAGGGCCTTCTTGGTAATAATGTTATCCCTGATGGTCTGAAGATGTTTTAATTTTTAAACTATAAAGTAGCCTTCACTCTATGCTAGGAACGCACATGATGGACTGTTTTTTACTAGAATGTCTTTTTTCAATTTCAGTATTAAATTGACAGATGCCCTATACTGTCCAATGCCACAGGGTTAGGTTAAAACTCCCCATAATTTCATAAAGGAGATACATAGTTTAAGAAGTGGATGAATGAATGGATGTGTTAAATTGGACAGGTCTTGATTTAAATGTGAACATTTCTGAAAAGCATTGTGTCATATTTCATGATACACAGAGCAGCACTGGCTCAAGTATATGTCTATCACCATATCTCCATCCTTAAAGTGCTCCATCCTCTGTCTGAAGAAGCTGTTTTTTGTGGCCTGGTTGCAGCCACTAAGCCAGTGTTTAGTAAATAATTTTTTCTACACTGGGCTTTCATATGTGTCAATGCATATTCAATTTTAAAGTTCAATAATAATGTTCTGATTACTTATGATGTTATTCACTCAGTAAACTCTGAGTTTGTTTCTAAACTGAATTTCTTTAATTTTTGTTACTGTTAATTTTTTAACTTGACATGCTGACTTGGTTCATCTAGCAGGGTTTCACAATCAGGTCATTGAGAGCCTGGCATGACTTGTGCTGGGTGGCTGAGTGGTTCAGAGCTCTCCACGGTATGTAGCACAAGAGTGGTAATTAGCAAGGTTTGGTTCTGTAGATGTTGGTTACTTCATTCATTTTTGGAAGATAAAAATATTTATATATAGATGTCATCTCTGTAAAACTTTAAAAATTATGTTAATAATTTTAACAAGAAAACACTTTAGTTGCAACATATTTTACTTCATAAACATTACAGAATTTGCATATTTAATATCCTCAATCAAGTATATCTGTTCCTGCACTCCAGAACTAAATTTCCTATGTCAGCTTCCCTGTCATCAGCCTGTTGCCTGGAAAGGCATAGCTTTCTTCTTGCCAAAGTCCCTTTTCATGACAGCAGGTCCAGACTTTTCTGTAGACTATTTTCAGCAATAGGGCATACTCAAAGAGTATAAATTTTATCTTATTACTACAACCCTATTTTGAACAAATTATCAGGGTAGGATTGGCAAACTTTGTTGGCTGAATAGCCTGTTATTGTAAAAAATGTTTTAATGCTCAAAGTGTAGCCCTGTGTCACCTCACGGATCTGACTGAAAAACATGATTCTTTACTTCTTAAATTCTGTTCTGCAGTTGATTTCTGTATATGATTATTTAATAAGAACACATTGTTTATCCTATACACCGTTCTCAAGAACTTTGAGAAATCATCCTGGATGTCAAAATAAAATACTTTAGATGCATTTCAAACTTCAACATACAAACTCCCTCATTTTATGTACATAGCTATTTACAATAGTATTTAAAATTTGTTTGAACATAAGTTGATTTTGCAAAGATGCAAATGCTAGAAAGCATTTGTAAGAAAGCATAAGTGTTAGTTGTTAAGAATGCTACAGAAGGGCATCCCGTTATCACACTGATTGTTGCTGAGCTTGATTTTGAAATCATTTGTAGATTAGTTCAAGATGTCAAAATGGCACCCTATCCATACCAGGATAGTTTCTGGCTGTCTTAGTGACCCTAAATTATACTAAGCAACTCAGAGGACATATGGACTGGGATAAATGTCATGTATCTCAAGCTCAGGACCAGGTTGAAGGTTTTGTGAATACTATCCATTAGTTTAAGACTGTTGTGCTTCATTATTTCGTAGTCAATATTATTTTGTCTGCAGGCCTTTCTAAACATGGGTGTTTTTCTTTAAGTTCAAACATATTATTTGATAGTCTAGGGCAGTGTCTCTCAAGTTCATTCCTGAGGGCTCTGTGGGGTTACAACATTTTCCTTCATAGTAAATTCTTGCTTTTAACTGCACTCCTCTCTTAAATGAATCCACTATTATATCTCAGCTTTCACCTTTACTACAAGGTTTCTAGCACAGTTTATTTGCTTTTAACAAAGTAAAGTATGTTTGATATGTACATATAGGTACATTTGATACCTGACTATTCTTGTTAAGATCTAACTGTTGTATATATTTTGAGATATTTCGGTTATTTAAGCCTTTATTCACTTTCAAGCACTTGTATGAATAATATATAAAAATAGATGCTGAAACTGTTAGCCTTTTTCTGTTCTAGTTTTTGGATACTGCCAATACTGGAATATACTTAAGTGAGAACTCCATATTAAAAATGAAATTTAATTAAAAAAATATACAAACTCTTGAATATTTAATAACATGGTAACAAAAATACACATCATTCTGAAAAATAACTACAGAAAAAGAGCATAAAAAGTGCCGATTTATTACTGTAAATGAAGTGCTCATTAAAAGGAGAAATGAGTCATTAAATATGACATCCAGGACTAACTCTGAGAATCCCTGGCACAGGGAGTTGTGAAGAAAGATGCAAAAGATAAGCTTCACTGATGTCTAAGGGTCTAAGCCAGGCTTCAGTTGAAGGAATAATCTTTCCAAAAATGATTTTTTTGTATATTACTTAACCCATGTAGTTTGAAGTAATGATGGAGAAAAAGAAATTAATCTCATGCTTTCAAAGTGAATGGAGATGACAACATGAGAAAATCTCCTGTTACTGATGTTACATACTCCACAAACCAAGTCATCCAGTTGTATGCTCACAACAACCAAAAGGCAATAATTTTATACTGATAAATATTGGTAAAAACAACAAAAAGGACACCCCTTCACATGGTGTTGTGCTTTTGAATTCAAGATCTGTCTCCTCCTCTTGATTCTTGGTCAAGAGTCCTGTCTTCAATTTTAAAGCTGAAACATTTTTTCTGCTAAAACATTTTTAGATATATTCTTTAAGAAACATTTAGATTACATGGGTTTCCATAGATAATCATTTTTGATAGAGGACCACAATTTGTTTATGGTTCAATTTATGTTCAAAAATTGGAATTAAACTCAATGTTTAATCTGGGCATCACCTCGTAACTAGTGGTCAATCTGAGTATGTCAATCAGGACCTACAGTAGAAAGATTCCTAATGCACACAGTAAATTCTTTCCAATCTAACTGGACCAATTTATTGCCTTTTTTAGGACTTTCTAAAACCATGTTGTAAGATGTCCTTTTTGAAAGTATGTATGTGTTAAAGCCATCCCTTTCTCCTTTTAAGATCATCTATGAACTCAGTATTCCCTGACTTGTCTAACTATTTAACTATCTTTCGGAATAACAGGAAGCAAATTGGGGAACACCTATTAGAGGCAGGAACCCCTACAAAGGATTTCAGTCATAAAAAAGCAAATTGCTTTGGACTATAAAACTGAGCAAAAGGTTGCTGCTCACAACTTGATACTTCCATGTAAAAGTGCCATCTCACAAATCTGCTCCACATAATATTTCTTCTTAAACTATTACCCATAAGCGTTGCCCATTTATTTATAAATTGGCTCTATGTAGTCATGGTAAGGCTTAAATATGTCCCAGGTGTCTGGTCTAAAACCAGTATATACAGTAAGGCTGTTTTACTTCTAATATGCCTTCACCTTCTTGAGCTATTGAAATCAATGCCAAACAAGAAAGCAAATCCCAACAAATTTTAGGTTCACTGTTTGGGGCTTACTTTCCAGCAAAGGCCAAAAACCTGAAGAGAGGACTTGGGGGACTCTTCTGGTTTTATAACAGTCGCAGCCATACTCTTTATGATTTCTGGAGTGGTTTCTCTCATTTGATTGTTTTGTTGGCCTGATTATGGCTTCACTCATTCTTCTGTATCCTTTTTGTTGGATTCAAGAAACATTAGCAAAGCCTTCTTAAAAAGACCAATCTTTGTTAGGAACTGTTGTCTAATGGTGACAACCTGCTTTATTATTTTCTGACTTTGACTTTTCCTTTGTTTTTGATGAACAATAATTTTACTTTGACAATGACTTCTGTATGCTTTTCACTGTAATTTTTTTGCCTCCTCTAATCATTTTTCATTTAGAATAGCTCTCATTCATTAACATCACAATCGTATTCACAACAGTCTTTCTGTCTCTTTTATAGATAGATAGATACTTTTATGCTATTGTTCCTCACTATTTTGTGATTTACATCTATTCCATTAACTTAATAGTGATACAAATTAACTTAACTGGCCAAAAATAACCAGGGTTTGATGTTCTTCCCTTTTATTAATTGGTCCAATGTTGGCTGGCTTTTAGTCCTACAGAAATTGCCTGGTTTATACAGACATCCTAAATTCACTGTTTTTTGATTGACTTAATGATTACATTCAAGTTAGTCAAATTGAGTCACTGTTTTTATTCAAGTGATGTTGAGTCATAGTTCAGAAGGCTTGAGCAAAACATGCTTTCAATTTCACCACTTTCTGTAATTAATCTAATTATGATAATAAATGATTATACCAACATCTAAGCTAGTACTTTCTCAGAGAAAGCAATTCTTAATAAGAAGTAAGAGCAACTGGTATATAAAATAATTGTTTTACTTTGAAGTAATTTGCAAATATACTATCAATTTTCCACATTCCACCTTAATAAAATAATAAGTGTCTATGTGTATGTCTGTGTGTCTGTCCTGTTACTATGTCTCTGTCATTCCAAAAGATGGTGCATCTCAAATATTTTTATAAAAAGCATTGCATTTTCCATTCCAGTGGATGGCATATCACAAGCATTAACACTGCTTTTACAAATCCCATACCAAATGGCAAATAACAGAGACATATGCATATATGCATTGTATGGTGCGCTGCAAACGTTAATGCTGAGGTCTACTTGATTACTTAGATTTCAACCCATCTTAGACAAGTAGCACAGCTACTTTCCTTATAAGTGCACTGTGCCTAATGCAAACAGTATTTAAAGAAAATAAATTTTGACAGCCTATGTCACTTCAGAGTATCGATCCATCCGTTTACTAAACCATGCCATGCTTATCATGCACAGGGTTGCTGTAGCATATCCCAGCGAGTGTAGTGTGCAAGGCAGGAACAATCCCTGGACAGGGCTCCACTTCATTACAGGATGAACACACTTGCACACAAACACACACTAGGAACAATTTAGCACTGTCAATCCACCTAACCTTCATGTCTTTGAACTTTAGGAGGAAACTGGGGCACCTGGACACAGGAAGAATACATAAACTCTATACAGAGAGGACCTAGGATGTGAACTTCAACCTCTTTGTTGCAAAGCAGCTGCACTACCACTGTACCACATTGATGCCTACTTCAGATATGTAGTTACATAAACACCTCTCATTTTTAAAATAATTTCTTTACATAATTTTGCATTTCTATTAACTAATTAAATATTTCAGTAAACCTCATCATTTAGAATGCATTTTACCTGCAGAAAATTAAGCTTTGTGTTGGACTATCACCGCCCCCCCCATGACTATTAAAGACCTGCTCAACAAGGTAACTGGATGAAAGCACTTCTGGTATTCTCACTACCACTTTGAACAATGAGGGAGAATTACTTAGACTGTTCTGATCATTTTGAGCACCATAACTTTCAGCAATTTTTTTTTTGCTTTTTATGGTACGATACAAACAGCTCTGATTCACTGCTCCCCTCATGTGGGTCCTGTATCTTAATTTTACAATGACCATCTCTAGTAAACAATAGTATATAGAAATACTGACGCAGTTATAAAAGATAGAGAGCATAAAATAAAACAATACTTGTATGTATAAACAGATGAAAAACACTGATAAAATGTCCACATAATAAAGTAATTATTCATATTAAGCAGTAAAGATGTAGATAGACAAGGTTTGCTGTTATTTATGTATTTTCTTTCCATTAATGACAGCCACACACAGAGGGCTTGGACATGGAAAGAGTAGTAGACACATTTGCTAAAGCGCATAGTAACAAAAAAATTATCATGTCATAATTGTATAATATTCTGAAATAATGCAGCTATGAAATTGTGTAAAGTGCAGGGAAAGTGTGTGTGAAAGAAAATGGTGTTCATTCTGTAGAATCATACATTGAATGGTGTTCCATGCTCATTCTGCATTAAAGTCAAAATTCAGGCAGCTGAAAATGAAAAGTGTTCGTGCATAGCATTTAATGTGCTATCACATGAACTTTTTCTGGTATGTTTGGTATTTCATGTAACCACACAGGAATTGTTTTATTTGCTCTTTTGTCTTGTTAAAATGTTTTACAAGAGGAAAATAAAGTATATGTACAGTAAAGGGGATGTAGTATCTTTTCTGATAATCTGACTTAATTAGCAATCATAGACAAATATTTTTGCCAAGGCTGTTAATATTAAAATGCCTCTGGCGCTACACACAAATTTCTAGTGAAATACAAAAACACGGAAATAAAGTAGGCATAATTTCTGTCCAGGATTAAAATATAATAAATGCAGTCTCTTAAAATGTTCATTATCCCCTTTAGAGCCATTGCCCACCAAAGGATCTATGCATGTTGATCACTGCAATATACCTAACAATGAAAAAATGTAATGACATGCCAACTGTAGATTTTACCATATCCCTTTGGCAGTGTTTACCTTGTGTATTTTTTGCTTTTTAGTAGGCAAAATTTTCTCATCTCCCATGAAACAAATCAAAGTTGCCATGCTAAAATGAAACAGTATGAGGGCTGTGAATGTGAGATCTCCATGCTGGCGTTAAGATAATGAGTTAAAGATATAATGCAATCTTAACCATGACATCACTCAGATTACGTTAAGCTTCTTGTTTTAACCATCAAAATATTACCTAATTCTAGCATCTCAGGTAGCATACTGTAACATCTCAGCCTTTCAAAAAAAATGTAAAAACCACGAGCAGAAGGGAACTGCAACGTTGGCCACAACAAAGCACTTAGGGAATAGAACATAGCTGTACTTGCTGTATACTGAATGATAAAGCACATATTGGGCTCTTCTCTGCAGTATTCCCTTGTGTGGCATGGTGGCTGGATCGACAGTTCACAGAGATGGGAAAACAAGTAGACTGTGCGTTGCACTCATACCCCAGTGGGTTATGCAAATCAGCACAGGACAGCATGGACAGGGGTTAAGGAGGGGCAAAGTGAAACATAACACTATGTAACACAATTTTTGTTCCTGGCTTCCAAGAGTTATATTTCAACTGCTTATGTCTAAAGCCTATGGAAAAACGACTACATTCAGCACAAACTTTGATTTTATGACCACAGCACAGAAAATTTCGTATTTATAGTGACAAAACAAGGGAATTTTTATCTTTTCGTTCATGCGGTCTGATAAAGAACAACACTTGCATGGTAAATAGACAAAGACAGTCAAAACCACTCAAAAAGGTTCAGAAATGAGTAGGTGTTCTAGATTTGCGACTGTACTGCAAATTGCTTTCTCGAAGAAGCCCCCATCATGTTTTCGTTATACTGTCCTTGGTAACGACGTTCAAAGTCCAGTATATCCTGATGAAAGCGCTCGCCTTGTTCCTCTGAGTAAACTCCCATGTTCTCCTTGAATTTGTCAAGATGAGCGTCAAGGATATGGACTTTGAGAGACATTCTGCATCCCATTTTGGCGTAATTCTTTATGAGAGTCTGAACCAACTGCACATAGTTTTCAGCCTTGTGATTACCCAGGAAGCCATGAACCACTGCAACGAAACTGTTCCAAGCCGTTTTCTCCGTCCTGTTCAGCAGCTTGGCGAATTCGTCACATTCTATGATCTTCTTGATCTGCAATCCGACGAAGATACCAGCCTTGACCTTTGCCTCGGACAGCTTTGGAAGGAGATCTTGGAGGTACTTGAAAGCTGCTGACTCCTTGTCAAGAGCCGTGACAAATTGCTTGATGAGGCCTAACTTGATGTGCAGTGGTGGCATCAGCACCTTCTGAGGTTCTATCAGCGGCTCCCACTTGACGTTGCTCTTCCCCACAGAGAACTCGGTCCGCTGTGCCAGTCCTTTCTGTGATAGTGCGCCTTAGTGTCACGGCTGTCCCAGAGGCAAAGGAAACAAGGAAATTTCGTGAAACCGCCTTGAAGGCCCATCAGGAATGACACCATTTTGAAGTCTCCGATGACCTCCCATCCATAGTCGTCATACTTCAAGGCACTCAGCAACATCTTGACACTGGTGTAGTCCTCTTTGAGATGCACAGTGTGAGCCATAGGGAGAGTCGGGTACTTGTTTCCGTTGTGAAGCAGCACGGCTTTGAGGTTCCGGGATGAACTGTCTATGAATAGGCGCCATTCACTCGGGTTACAGGTGATACCTATAGCCTCGAATAGACCGGCCACATTGTTGCAGAAGCACAGCCCATCTTGCCGACTGAAGAAGTTGGAAAATGTTTGGTGATGCTTTCTCTGATTTGTGACTTGCACGCTTTCATCCAACAAGTTCCACTGCTTGAGCCTGGATGTCAGAAGCTCAGCATTGGACTTGGTAAAACCAAGGTCTGTGATCAGATCATTGACGTCTTTCTGGTTAGGGAAGTATGGCTTTCTCTCCTCAGCCGCATCTGTGAAACCGCAACCTGAATCTGCAATATCTTCCTCGCTGTCCGACTTGCTGCTGTCTCCTGAAGATGGCTGATCCCTCTTCGGAGGAGTGGGAACGGGCAGCTCGGGGCAGTGTGGTACTGGGGCAATGGAAGAAGGAATGTCTGGATAAACGATTTGAGGCGCATTCTTGCCAGTGCGATGTTTGGTAGGATCCACCATGCAGAAGTAGCAGTTGCTTGAGTGGTCAGTCGGTTGCCGCCAAATTCGCGGGATAGCAAACTTCATGGCTCTCTTTTCTCCCCTGTACCAACCTTCAAGAGTTTTCTTGCAATATTCGCATGTGAAATGAGGTGCCCAGGGCTTGTCTTGATCCCCGACAGGCATGCCGAAGTATGCATTGTATGCCTTGCACATCTTACAACATGCTTTCACGGAATACTTGTCTTTATAAATTGTCCACAGACATAGCAAAATGCATCTGCTGGGTGCAAGCAAGCTCTTGATGCCATCTAAATCAAATCAAAAAAATAACATAAACCGAATTGTTGGTTCGAGTCACTTGTGCTTCTATACTTGTATGACTGCTATTGGACAGTCCGAGAACGTTCTAGACAGTTCTAAAAATTACTTGAAAGTTCTAGATAATTCTGGAAAATTCTAGAAACTTCTGGACAATTCTAACAGTTCAAGAATATTCTAGAAGACTACTCAGTATTGAATGCGAATCGAGAATTTTCTCGAAAACAGACAAATTTCAAAATATCATTGTCCTGATCACGAAAGCAAAGTTTTTGTGGAACAGCAGCTATTTTCTATTTTTTTTAGGCATAACGGGTTAGGAAAACACACTTTGTACCCAGGAACAAAATAAAAATAAAAATTTGTTACATAGTGATCAGTGGAGTTGATATGTTGCTGAGGAGACAGGCAAAGTTATACATTAGTTGAAACAATGAGACATCACAATATTTAGGGTCATCTTTAGAGCAAACATCCCTTTCTTTAGGAATCTTGAAATGACAAAGCTTAAAGATGTTGTTGATGTGTTGGTGAAGTCTGACCCTCTGATCTTGCAGAAGACCATTTCATTCTTTCTAGTGTAGTCTGCAGTAAATTGAAAATATTCTGAATTGATAAACCCTATCGCTGATCCCTCCATTGCTGTTGTCCTCCAATATGCTGATTATTCCTAATGATATATGTAGGTATGGAGCAATTACTGTGGATCATTTTAATGAAAAGAAAATTAAAAGAATGCAAAATAATAATTAGAGTTCTATAATGTGAGAATTTATGAGTCATTTATCTGTTAGACTCAAGTTGAAAGTCATTAACAAGCAAGTCCAAGTCAAGTTGAGACATTTTTTAAATATTGTTAAGCAAATCTCTAAAATTAAGACATGTGACTTGAGTTGCCCATCTCTTTTTTAAGTCCAGGAAAGAAATCATAGGATGATATATTAGCAACCCAGCATTCTATATTGTCTGGCCATCACCAGGAAACATGACACTTCCTGTTCTCTGACTAGCACCACCATTTAAGAGAACACATCATATACAATTATTGCTTAAAATTTAATTTTTCTCCACTGTTGCATTTTGGCATCCTTTTTACAATTGTAGATCTCTGTTGTTTATAATCTGTCAGGTAGATTAATCACCAAAAATTCTAGCCTACTGCTTCTTATTGAAAGATTGTAGTTAACCATATATGAACTGGCCCAACTCTTTGAAGAAACCTTTTTAGTTTTTTCAACATTGTGGTGTTTTGGTGCTTGTTTAGGAGTTAGTTATTGAAGGTGCTGTTACTGGCACTGACTGTGTAATTTTTAGATTGCAAGTTTATGTGATCTTATTGTTGTTCAAAATCTCAGCTATAAATGTGTAGTTTAGTGATAGGGCCTATTTTACATTAACATGTTGTCTTCTACATAGGTTCTACTTGTTGCTGGCAAAAAAAGAAAGATTTTGTAAATTTATTTTTTTTATGTGCCTGCTAGTTGCAACAATTTCCACTGTATCTGGTAGTTCGTTGTTTGGATTCCTTGCACTACTGTACTTGTAAACTTGCATTGCATGTGTCACAGTGAATATTATTAATACTGAAGCACAGCTTTGATATACTGCACAATAAAATTTGTTTGCTTGTTATAGATGAACCTCAAAAGTCATGACATAGATCAAAATTTACATTGAATTGATCTGAACTTCTGCAATGTGGAAGCACATTGGTTGCCTTGGCAGCTTCTCACATCCACACTCTTGGGTTTAAATTCTGGCCCGCTCACTGTCTGTGGAATTTGCATATGAGACTTCTATAGATGCTTTGAATTCTGTATAGAACCTCAATTCCACTGAAGTTGGGATGTTGTGTAAAACGTAAATAAAAACAGAATACAATGATTTGCAAATCTTTTTCAACCTATATTCAATTGAATACACTACAAAGACAAGATATCGAATGTTCAAACTGATAAACTTTATTGTTGTTTTGCAAATCTTCACTCATTTTGAATTTGATGCCTGCAACACATTCCAAAAAAGCTGGGACAGGGGCAGCAAAAGACTAGGAAAGTTTAGGAATGTTCAAAAAACGCCTGTTTTGAACATTCCACAGGTGAACAGGTTAATTGGAAACAGGTGTTTGTCATGATTGGGTATAAAAGGAGCATCCCCAAAAGGCTCAGTAATTCACAAGTAAAGATGGGGCGAGGTTCACCACTTTGTGAACAACTGCGTGGGCAAATAGTCCAGCAGTTTAAGAACAACATTTCTCAATGTACAATTGCAAGGAATCTAGGGATTTCATCATCTTCTGTCCATAATATCATCAAAAGATTCAGAGAATCTGGAGAAATCTCTGCACGTAAGCGGCAAGGGCGAATACCAATACTGGATGCCCGTGACCTTCGATTCCTCTGGCGGCACTGCATTAAAAACCGACATCATTCTGTAAAGGATATTACCACGTGGGCTCAGGAATACTTCAGAAAACCATTGTCAGTTAACACAGTTTGTTGCTACATCTACAAATGCAAGTTAAAACTCTACCATGCAAAGCGAAAGCCATATATCAACAACACCCAGAAATGCCGCCGGCTTCTCATGGCCCGAGCTCATCTGAGATGGACTGACGCAAAGTGGAAAAGTGTGCTGTGGTCTGACGAGTCCACATTTCAAATTGTTTTTGGAAATCATGGACGTCGTGTCTTCCGGGCCAAAGAGGAAAAGGACCATCCAGATTGTTATCAGCGCAAAGTTCAAAAGCCAGCATCTGTGATGGTATGGGGGTGTGTTAGTGCCCATGGCATGGGTAACTTGCACATCTGTGAAGGCACCATTAATACTGAAAGGTACATACAGGTTTTGGAGCAACATATGCTGCCATCCAAGCAACATCTTTTTTCAGGGACATCCCTGCTTATTTCAGCAGGACAATGCAAAGCCACATTCTGCATGTGTTACAACAGTGTGGCTTCATAGTAAAAGAGTGCGGGTACTAGACTGGCCTGCCTGCAGTCCAGACCTGTCTCCCATTGAAAATGTGTGGCGCATTATGAAGCTCAAAATACGACAATGGAGACCCCGGACTGTTGAGCAACTGAAGTTGTACATCAAGCAAGAATGGGAAAGAATTCCACCTACACAGCTTCAACAATTAGTGTCCTCAGTTCCCAAATGCTTATTGAGTGTTGTTAAAAGGAAAGATGATATAACACAGTGGTAAACATGCCCCTGTCCCAGCTTTTTTGGAATGTGTTGCAGGCATCAAATTCAAAATGAGTGAAGATTTGCAAAACAACAATAAAGTTTATCAGTTTGAACATTCAATATCTTGTCTTTGTAGTGTATTCAATTGAATATAGGTTGAAAAGGATTTGCAAATCATTGTATTCTGTTTTTATTTATGTTTTACACAGCGTTCCAACTTCATTGGAATTGGGGTTGTACATGCAAAAGTTGTAGATAACTGGTTGTTTGAGAAATCTGCATTAGCTCTAAGTGTATTATGATGAAACTGGCTCCAGACTAGTGCCTGATCGTCCTGGAATATGCCTTTGGCTCACTGTGGCTATACAATGAAATAATTTATTTTTCAGAATGGATGAAAGATCTAGTCACTGTTTCCCGTGAAAGATAAAGTTTTAGTGTCTGTCATACCTCACAACAATAAAAAACAGAGTGCAAACTACTACATAAGTTGAAGACCTACAACTATACATATTATAAAAGATACACTTTGTGCATATAATGTCATATGCATCTGTGTGTACTGCATCAATTGATTTATGTATTTTACAAACTACTCCCTTACAACTGATACCATTCCATCCCTGATAAAATATGATAAAGCAAATTAAATATGAACTACATTAATTATGAAGTATGCTTTTAACTTTTTATGTTTTTAGTGAGTCAAAGTTCCTCTCTATCCAGTTCAATTGCAGATAAAACCTCCATCTTGCACTCACTTGTAACAACAGTGAGCCCAAGAAGGACTTTCCACATGAAAAATTAAACTCTCAATTGACAGCCAATTCCCGAATGCCAGTAAGTAAGGATTTCAGTTAAAACTTGTTCTTTGCACGTCCATAATACTTAACAAACTTTTTTAAAGTTTTCCATGCTCCTTATATTTAACATAAATGCTTTTCAATTTTACGAAATCACACACCCTATTTTTCTCCCCCATTTTTTGATAATCCCATATTATGCAATGAATTACAGCTTTGTAAACTCTTGTTCCTTTAGGGTAAGTCTTCGGCAATCCTGAATTGTAATGTGTGGACTGGAAAATGAATGGGAAGATTTCATGCCATCGTGCCACCCATGCTTTTACTTTTCTGGATCTCCTTTATCCACTACAGGAAACTAGGAAGTTGCTGACTATACCAGCAGTAACTGGCAAGACAGTCAGTCACCTATCAGACACTTTTAAATGTAACAGGAACAGAAAATGCTGATAAACATCGGGTAGATAACAGGAATGAACCAACATAAGCATTTTGTAGTGTTGGTGACATGTATTGGAAAGGTAGAATATGGTTGCTGAACAGAGGGAAACAAGAGGCATACAGAATCAGGGCTTGATATCCAAAGAAAGAAAGAAAGAAAGAAAGAAAGAAAGAAAGAAAGAAAGAAAGAGATTCGCATTGTTTTACCGGATCTTTGATACGCCTCATGCATAAATAAAAGAATGGGAGCAATATAAGGTAGCCCGCACATACCCTTCCAAAAACACCCACCCTCCTCCCACCTCTTTCAACTCCTCCTCACAAAAGACAATAAAGGTGTGACTGAAGCTTGACTGGGCGTGTGTCAAAACTGCAAGGTGTGGCTTGTTTGGACTGCCAAGGGGGGATTCTTGTCTGACGACGATTGACACCAGTCAGCGCGTGCAGAACGACCGAGAAAGGTGCATCTGCCCCCTGACGTTTCGTTTGTGTGTGCTGGTGTTTTTAGTTTGTTTTCCGAGAGATTTTTATAGCCGGATTTTTCATTCTGAGAGTTTCTTGCATGGGGAGATCAATATGAGTGGAATGGGCTCAATGAACAGGATCAATACTATTGGAGAAAGGTCTAACTCCAGGCAGGACCTTACCTCTTACAGCTATACCCAGAGGAGTGAAGGCTATGGCGGCGGCGCTGGCAATGGATACAACACCGAGATGCTGAAGTACAGTCGCAGTATGAGCGGAGGAGGTGGCGGTGGCGGTGCCAACTATACGACGTATATGACAAGGTAGGAGAAAGAAAGCAAAAAACACACATACTTCCATTAGGTTATTGCAGCAGATTCGATTCAATATTTTTTTTTTTGCATTCCCGGTCACAAGCGTGCCCTCTGCTGTACTTAGCTCAACTGCGGGCGAAACTTACTGCCCCGCGCACACTTCTGCGCAAAACATATTTTTCTCCAGGTGAGAGACTGTTTTAAAAGTATTCAGAATAAGTATTTATACCTTCAACACACACATATTAAAAAGTAAAGAAGCTGCACCTCTCTGTCAAAAGGAAGAGCTTATTAGTGACACAAAATGGGCGCTGCGTTTCGCGTGTCAGCGAACTGGGACTCACCTGGACGAAGCTGCGAGCGGGCGCGGCCGCGGTGCGACACTTATTAAACAAAACAAGAACCAAAAACATTTCAGGGAAAAGTGATATTTAAACTAATTGCACATATACAAGATGCACACGATGCAAAGTTTACAGTATAATGATGTATAATTGTTTTTTTCCTTCAGGGAAATGAATGTATTACCATTTAAATAGAGAAACATTCTTGTACTTAATGTAAAAAATACTTATGCAATTTCAGAAGCAATGTATTTTTTATATATTTTTAAAAATATTACTGCATTTATGGCAGCATAGCACCCTAATGCTTGAAACCTTCAACCAAATACTTACTCGCAGTATTTATTTGATTAATTGTATTTAATAGGATTAAAAATAAAGATAAATCTGATGTTGGACATAGTTTAAGCCGTTATACTTCGGCCTGATTCTATTACCTCTTGGTAGCACTGTGCCACCCTCTTTCATGGAATGCCATCCAGTCTAAAGTTGGTTGTTGGAATGACTGCTGTTAAGTTATTATGTATTAGGAACAGAAAGAGAAACAGAAAAAAATAGCTGACGGGTAAATCAGCATATTCATGGGAGCTACTGACTTCCATTCTCCTTTTTAAAGTTCAGAATAGAATAAAGGCAAATTGGTCTGATGCATCATGTATCCATCCAGCCACCCATTTTCCAACCTGCTATATCCTAACTACAGGGTCACGGGGGTCTGCTGGAGCCAATCCCAGCCAACACAGGGCGCAAGGCAGGAAATAAACCCTGGGAAGGGTGCCAGCCCACTGCAGGGTGCAAATACACACACTAAGGACACACTAGGGACAATTTAGAATCGCCAATGCACCTAACCTGCATGTCTTTGGACTGTGGGAGGAAACCGGAGCACCCAGAGGAAACCCACGCAGACACGGGGAGAACATGCAAACTCCACACAGAGAGGACCCGGGAAGCAAACCCGGGTCTCCTAACTGCAAGGCAGCAGCACTACCCACTGCACCACAGTGCCACCCATGCATCATTTAATCTATCTATTATCATCAAGCTATATTGTTGCAGAGGGGTGAGGAGATCTGTCATCCTGGTCAGTCAGTGCTACTTCTTTTTGCTTCAGGCAATATCCTCCTTCAGGCCTTTCTGTACCAGATCCCTCCTGATGATTTCTGATCATCTAATTTTATGTCTTCCTCTGCTTCTCCTGCTGGTGAAGCCCATCTTCATCATTGTCTGAATATAGTGCTTACTCCTGGCCATACCATCAAACCACCTTAACCTTATGTTTTGCCCTTTATCATTGATGTTGACTATTCCCCATCTTATTCTGATGTCACTGCTAATTTTCCTGTCTCCCAGGCTCACTCCAGCAATCAATCATAACATTTTAATTTACATTTTCTTCAAGAGACCCCTTTCTCCATTTCTCATTGCCATTGTTTCTAAACCATATAGCAAAACTGCACTTATTGTACACTTGTAAACTTTACTTTTTAGGTACTGTGGTATCTTTTTATCATAAATTATTTGGGTGATTTCTTCCCAAATTTTCCATGCCACTTTAATTAATTCCTCTATTTTTCTTCCAATCTACAATGTTGCTTTAGTTGGTTTCCTCTTCCCTTAGTGATCTTAATTTTTATGGCTCTTTAACACACACATACAATCAGTTTAGGTCTAGTAGCAATTATCTTTAAGCCTTTACCTTCCAGACAATTCTGCTGACATTCTTCCTCTGAATCTACTGCTGTTACTGGGTCTTCTGCATAACTTATGTCCCATGTATAGGCTTTCTCACACATTTTAGTGGATGGCATTCATCATTGTTATGAAGAGTAGGAGACTGAGTGGCAAACCTTCACGCACATCTCCTTTCACTTCAAATCAATCTGTCACTGCCCATCTCACACACGTTGTGGCAGCCTGGTATATGGCTTTGGTCCATTGTATATTTTGTTTAGTTACACTGTTCTTTCTTAAGCTCCAGTATATCACCTTACTAGGAACCCACATCCCAGAATGTGGTTTATATTCCCTTTCAGTATCTAGTGTAATTGTCTGGTGATAGCAATGGCATCCACATTTCCTCTGCCTGGCAGAAAACCAGTGGAGAAGATTTGTGATTTTGTTAGCTTTTTTTAGCCCCTGACACATCACATGTAGTAAGATGTTTAGAGACGTTTAGCAGTTTCATCCCTGGGTGATTTCTATGTCTGTCTGTCTGTATCAATCACTGGATTTTCCTTTTCAAGTAATGTGTGCCCTAACACATTAATAGCAGGTGCATTGATATTAGTGCCCTGTAATAAAAACAATTTATAATAAACACTAGGTCTACTAGAGCTTTCCTTTGATTTGACAGGTTAGGTCACTTATTTTTGCACTCTGTGTGTAAATTGGAGATCAAAATGTTGTAGATTTAATCAAAATGTTATAGATTTGAGTACTAGTGGGGGAAACCTGTGGGGAATGTAGTGCAAACAATATGTATGATATATTTGAGGCAATGTCTCCTTGGGGTCTCTCCAGTTTGGAGTAAGTTCCACAAAAGCTCATTATTATAAAGACATAAGCTGTCTACCTATCCTAAAGTAACAACAAAGTAAAACAATTTAACAAAATGAGTATTAAAACAATGCCAAAACAGTACAGATGTTCCTATCAGGTTTTCAAAGGCCAATACCAATCACCCATTTCATGTTACTTGATCTTTTGATTCTTATACCGATTCAGATTTTTCTTCCCTTTATCTCTTTAAAAAAACTTTCTGCACTAAGCACCTGCATAAACAGACAACATAGAAGCCTTAATATAAATTAAATTTCCTTAAAATACATACTAACAAAATTGTCCAAAAAATTTAGCCACAATACATATGGCATAAAATAAAATACTTCTCATAATTACAAGCTGTCATATTGTTTAATTTTTTCTGTAATGTACCTACCTGAAATAAGGATTATTAAAAAGTAGTTTTCCCCATTTCTCTGTCAACAAAGAAATGTGTGTGTATATATATGTATATATACAGTGTATATATATATATATATATATATATATATATATATATATATATATATATATATATATATATATATATATATATATATATACATATATACATACAGTACACAGTGTATATACTCACACAAGCAATTAATTGGGATTGGCAATTAAACAAATGTAAATACACCTGCACTTACCGGTTAAAATAATTTTTAATCATTATATTGCACTACAGCTTTTTACTGTTAAAGGAATAATAATAATAATAGTAATAATAATACATTTTATTTATATAGTGCCTTTCCCATGCCCAAGGTGCTTAAGTAGTATACATTTACAAAGTATATTTTTGCTATACTGCGGTGGGTTGGCACCCTGCCCGGGATTGGTTCCTGCCTTGTGCCCTGTGTTGGCTGGGATTGGCTCCAGCAGACCCCCGTGACCCTGTGTTTGGATTCAGCGGGTTGGAAAATGGATGGATGGATGGATTTTTGCTATATTTATACAGGTGTATTTTTTTTAATTGCTACAGGAAGTTCACTGCAAAAAAAAAAAAAAGGATGAGAGCTTAATCAGTTACTAAAATACCTCACGAAATGAGCACTGCAACTAACTTACCGTGAAGCCTAGAAAAGCAGGGTCAGAAAAGATTGGTTTTTTTTGTGATTAGACAATTTACCAATCACCGATCAAGTTTTTTTAGTGAAAATCGTCTGATTTAGATTGTCAGCCAATCAATCGGAGCATCTCTAGTAAACAGTAAACTCCTCAGCTCCACTAATCCTTCCTTTTACAAGTACTGTAATATGTAACATAAGTGGGCAATGTGTGGTGGCAGGTTCTCTGTTGTCATCTATCTCTGATTCCATAATTATTTTTCTTGTTTCTGTCTTCTCACAGACCTCTGACCTTTTAAACTTTCATCAGTGAACGAATACCTCAAACTTACCTTTTGACAACAGGCTTATTGAGCGTTGTCCTAGAAAAATTTTTTAAACTTCTCTGGCCTGGAGTAATTCTTTCCAACTTCTTTGTTGATTTTTCAGTTCAAAATATAACTTTGTATTTTTACAAACTACGAATATGCAACCATATTTCTTATCCACATTTAGTACTCAGTACAATGAAATTCTTACTTGGCATGTCTCCTCAGAACAGTTGGCAATAAAGAAATACCAAGAGAAGAAGCACAAAAATAGCATAAACTAAAGTATGTAACAATTGGTTCAGACAGACATGTGATGTTTAAAGGGGCTGGGATTAAAAGTCACTGAAATGCAGATTTAGATTCCATCATTGCTTTCTTACTGTCAGTTTTGTAATTAATTTTTAATTAACAAAAAAAAATTAATTAATTCTGTTATTAACAAAGCCTAGTTGCAATTGAATCTGTTGTACATTTCATTGAACTGTAAAGCTGTTTTGGGGAGGTTTTTACTCAGAGAAAATCCCCTTCAAAATAAAGTTTTATTTACATGGCTTCTTGGTTTGACTTCGAGTTTAACATTTAGTTTTGTTGCTTTGTTTTTTATTACTCTTAAGAGGATGAGGGCTAAATTTCTTTTAAGTGCTGCTTACTTCATTCTCCTTTCTTATTACAGAAATAGAGAAGCTGCACATGACTTTTATAGAAAAGACCATAACTGAATTACTGTATTTTCTTATTGGACGTCTTTGGAGTTGTAAGAGAGATTAATCAGTAGATTTTTTACATCTGTTTACTACTCGACTTTGAAATTGAAAAGTTGTTGTAAGTTTACGGATCAATTGAAATCATTTAAGTAACTGAATTACTGTCTATTATTTTACTAAAGTTACCATTCAAATATACATGGCACCAATCAGACTCTATTCTTATGGGACTGCACATATAATTCTAAGCATGTGACTGTGGAAATCACATTTATATTTTGCAAACAATACCTTACATACTATAAGGTTCATTGTAGCTGTATACTTTAGTCAGAAAACCTTTAAAAATCTGAAAGACTTTAGACTGATCATATTATAGATGATTACATTTTTTTCTACTAAAATGCATTTGGAAAAAAGTGAGTGTAAACCATGAAGCAAGTAGTTATTTTCGTTTGTCAAAACGAGCCAAATTTTGCATTATTAAAAAAATAAAATTTGGAATTCTGTTCAATAAGCATAATTTTTAATAAAAATACAGACAAAGATATGCCATTTAGGCAGGTAAATGGTGAATTTTAGGTAAATGCAGAGCCTGTTCCTAGGTCAGACGACAACTTCCACTAACCATTTATTTTTGGTAAAAAAAATCTAATTATATTAAAGTTTTTCCATGTAACAGAGATTTAAAGTTTGAATGAGAAACATTCAGTAAACGTAGTTAAGACATTATATTGTCTGAATAAACTTGGTCACCTATATCAGGGAAAGTAAGTTTAGAAAATAGATAAGTTTTCTTTGCAGAAAATATAAACTATAAAATACAGACTGCATAATGTACAGTTTAACTGGTCCCAGGAAGTACTTCTTGCCAGTGTCTTAAAGTTTATCAATTTGCTTTCACAGCCAAGGTGATACCATGCAAATGCTTCACAGCCGAATATCGGAATTAATGAGGACATGTGAAGAAACCTTGAGAAAAGCAGAGGCCAGTCTTCAAAATGTAAGTATTGCTTCCTACTTTTTTGTAAGTTTTCCACATTTTGTACTTCAAAATCATAACATGTTTAAAAAGGTCATGTACAAGGAATTTCACAATCATGGAATGATCACTATGTAGGCATTATAGAAATATTCAGAAGTTTTTTTGTACAGCAAATGTATACTATTTATTTTGCTCAAGTATCATTCCTCAGTCATAAATATGTGTCACTCAAAAATGAAGTGATCTACGCTGTATGTAGTATAGCTGATATAAATCACAAAATGATGTGTTAAAATGATAGGGTTTGCTTAAAGAAAAAATAGATGATTTAACATACAAAAATGTCTTAGAGTATTTTATAACATACTAATGACATAAGTAATTATGTCCTTTGCATTTTGTTTTTATTTTCTGAAGAAATATCTAATATTTGGAAACAACATACATTTTTTATTATACTATAGGGATGCTTGTTTGCTGTCAAAAGAACAAAGTGTCTTTGCCCTTTAGAGGAATCTGGTACAGAAATCTTTATAAACTTTATAACTATGTGAAACTCAGTTGATGTTCACACCGTCATTGCTAACGTGGTTAATGTTTGAGAAAGTCACTCCCTTTTTTCAAAATTTAAGAAGCAGGAGTAACAGCTTGAAAGCAGACAAACTGTTAAAGGCAATGCTGTTGTTTATAGTTATAGATAGGTTTCTGATCATCATTTGAAAGGGGGCAGTTAAGTTAGAGAGATGCACCAGGATCTGTTTATCAACAGCAAAAATAATCTTGTTTTACAAATCTTTGTAAAACATCATTACTGTAGATTCTGGAATATAAGCCGAAAATTTTGTCCTAGATTTTTGGCTTGGAGTTTGGGGGTCAGCTTATGCAACGAGTATCATTTCAGATTCAAGATTTCCAGCGCAATGCCGGTTTTGCCGATGAATACGGAAGTAATTAATGATGAAACCACAGCGCCATCTTTCAGATGAAGAAGTAACTTTGCATGCCGGTACTTTAAATTAAATAAAGAATTTATTCAAAAAAGTGTTTTAGTTGTTGATTTTATTAATAAAATTTATAATAAATTATCAGGAAGTTTAAAATAAAATACCGACTGTAAATATCACTATAAAAAATCTTTGAATGAAGAAATCACCAATCCTCTTACCGCTGCCGTACAGTATTTAAGATGAATGAGTATCGTAATTGAATTTAAAGATTAGGATTAGTAAGATTTGATGAATAATTAGTTACTGTTCGGCATAGTAAGGTTCGATCCATTATGAAACAAAAAAAAATAAGATTTTATATTTAATATATAATTATAATTTTATTTACAATGATCCCGGGTAAATTATTATACAATAGCACAGAGCAATTTAATACTGTTCACAAATAACTTCATAACAATACATAATTAGTAAACTAATTGATATGAATTATTAATCATCAGTTGAATAACAATTATATTGTCTTTGAGACACAATTACCGTGAGTATATACACAATCGCTGACTAATTGTCATGGTTCAATCACTATGTAAACACTGAAACACTCGTATACACTAATATATATGAATTTAATACTTACTACGCACTAAAATCCATTGAATTCCTCATCATCGCTATCCTCCCCACCGAATAACACATTCCAGTCCTCTGGACAAATCATATCATCATACATGTTGTACTCCTCTGTATCGTCGATAAGTTGGGCGAGAGGCACATCATCATCATCCTCCCATAACATATCATCTTCCGTACCATCCATGGCATTACTGATGGAACACTTTTTGAATGATTTTATCACAATCTCCGGTTTGATCTCAGCCCACACCTCGACAATCCACTCGCACAGAGTTGCCAAGGGTGCAGCACGCATGTTACCAGCAGCGGTAAATGTCTGCAACCCAGACAGCATCCAAGTGTTCCACTTTTTGCGCATTAAGTCCTTGAACGGTTTGTTCAGGCACACATCCAAAGGCTGAAGTACGGAAGTTAATCCACCAGGAATAACTGCTATGTCTGTGTTAACTTTATTTAACTCCGACTTAACATCGTCAGCTAAATGTGACTTAAACATATCCCACACAAGAAGAGCACGTTCACGTAACATTCCACCAGGACGACGACTCCACACCTCTTTAATCCACTTTTTACAGCCATCCTCATCCATCCACCCTTTCTCTTGAACATGAACAACCACTCCACGGGGAAATTTCTCCTTCTTTGGCAACGTTTTTCTTTTGTAGATCACCATTGGTGGTAACTTTGTCCCCATCAGCAAGGCAACATAACACAACAGTAAAGTGCTGTTTTTCATGACCAGTTGTCTTGACGAACACAGTCTTCTCTCCTTTCTGGTTAACTGTCTTGTTACTAACAACATCAAAAAACATAGGCGTTTCGTCCATATTTGCGATCTTTGTGAGCGGGTATTCATGTTTCTTTCGGTGCTTAATGACGAAGCTTTGGAAGGCAGTAATTTTATCATCTAAATCTCGAGGATGCCGTTGAGCCATCTTCGTTTTTGTTCGTAGGACTAGACTGTGGCGATTCATGAAACGTGTGCACCAGGATCTTGACGCCTTGAAGTCTACAGCATCACCTTAATTCTTCTCAGCCCATTTTAAAGCATGCAGACGTATCAGGTCACGAGTGATGATGTAACCTGATGCGCGATGTTCGTTAACCCAAGTGACCAGTTCTTCTTCCAGTTTCGGCCATTTACAAGATCGACCACGGTTGGCGCATTTAGTTCTCCGCATGGCTTTTAAAGATGTTTCAGCCTTCTTCCATTCTCGTACTTGTTTCTCGTTGATGCCAAAGTGATGAGCTGCTGCACTGTTATTTGATTCATTAGCGAACTTTACAACTTTCAACTTAAATGCGCTGTCATATTTCATGCGTTTTTTCATAGGTGTAGTCATCTTTTTTTTATGTATTACCAGGTATATTTTTATTCACCAATAATGTTTTTAAAAATATAATACTGGTATACATAAACATTTATTGCGTATTTAAGTTAATCAAATTTATAACGAGTCTCCGGGAATCCACCCGCCGATGTATCGTATTTGCGTATATAGTTTCAGCACAAAGGTTTCATTTTACCAAACTTCTCCGCAATCACTTCCTGGTTTCCATCAAAAATGCCGTCAGTCTCAAATTCTCACCGATAAACATGATAAATATACCTGAAAAGACACTTTTAAGGAAATTTAGAAAATTTTTCTTGGAGAAGGGGGTCGGCTTATATACCAGTCATCGGCAAATACATGTAATTTAGTAGGTAGAAAAGGGGGTCGGCTTATATACCGAGTCGGCTTATATTCCGGCATCTACGGTAATGTAAACAAAGTATAATTTACAAGATTGCATGACATAGTTTATCATAATTTATTTAATTATTTTGATGTCCTAATGTTGTTAGTTGCTGATAGGTCTATGTTAAAGGTCTTGCTATATATTTATGAAATTGGAGCAAGCATAATTATCGTAATATAAATGCTTTCTGAGCTTTTCAACTCGTCATATCAGATTGCAGAAACTGAGTATATTACTGTGCATTTGATTTTCCTATAATGATAGTAACACAATTAAAATGGCTAGATAAAAGTGGAATAAAGTTGTAAAGTTAACTGCAAACTTAAAAGAATGAAGAATTTATTGTATGTATTTGGATTATAAGTAAGGGTAATGAATTTATACATAAATAACTATGTCCATATACTTTGCATGATAGAAACGCCTGTGTAAACATTTGACATTCTTGTCTTCTATATTTTGGCTTATGAGTAAGGTTAATAAACCCAGATTTTTTTCCACTAAATACAACTTTCCTTTCCTGAGATGCTGCTCAGGATAAAATGGGTTTGGAAAATGACATACACAACTTTTATGCTGAGGGAAAATTACTATTATTATTATTATTATTACTGCGGTGGGTTGGCACCCTGCCTGGGATTGGTTCCTGCCTTGTGCCCTGTGTTGGCTGGGATTGGCTCCAGCAGACCCCCGTGACCCTGTGTTCGGATTCAGCGGGTTGGAAAATAGATGGATGGATTATTATTATTATTTTATTATTATACATGATCACATACTTGTATACAGTATTAAAATATTAAACTGTATATTATATGATTGAATTCTAAATCTATTATTTTTCAAATGTTATAAAATTTCACATTTTACATTTTATTTATAATTTGTTTAATGCATAAAAAGCATTTGTATTTGGTGTACAGTGATCCCTCGCTATATCGCGCTTCGCCTTTCGCGGCTTCACTCCATCGCGGATTTTATATGAAAGCATATTTAAATATATATCGCGGATTTTTCGCTGCTTCGCGGGTTTCTGCGGACAATGGGTCTTTTAATTTCTGGTACATGCTTCCTCAGGTGGTTTGCCCAGTTGATTTCATACAAAGGACGCTATTGGCAGATGGCTAAGAAGCTACCCAGCTTACTTTCTCTCTCTCTCTCTCTATTGCGCTGACGTAGGGGGGTGTGAGCAGGGGGGCTGTTCGCACACCTAGACGATAGGGACGTTGCTACCTTCTGTGTGCAGCTGCTTCCTGAAGGACATGCTGCACGGTGCTTCGCATACTTAAAAGCTCAAAGGGCACGTATTGATTTTTTTAATCTCTCTCTCTCTCTCTCTACTCCTGACGGAGGGGGTGTGAGCTGCCGCCTTCAACAGCTTTGTACCAGCGGTGCTTCGCATACTTAAAACAGCCCTATTTGATTTGTTTGCTTTTCTCTCTCTGACGCGCACTCCGTTGAAGAGGAAGATATGTTTGCATTCTTTTAATTGTGAGACAGAACTGTCATCTCTGTCTTGTCATGGAGCACAGTTTAAACTTTTGAAAAAGAGACAAATGTTTGTTTGCAGTGTTTGAATAACGTTCCTGTCTCTCTACAACCTCCTGTGTTTCTGCGCAAATCTGTGACCCAAGCATGACAATATAAAAATAACCATATAAACATATGGTTTCTACTTCGCGGATTTTCTTATTTCGCAGGTGGCTCTGGAACGCAACCCCCGCAATGGAGGAGGGATTACTGTACTCCTCTTTGTTTAATCTACCAGCTATTTATCTATTTATTCAAGCCCATAATTAAAGTTGTTGTCTCACTACTGAAAATACATTGAGTAACTTTGCTAACCTTCATTTATGAAAATATGTATGACACAATTACCAATATTGATTCCATAAAAATGTCATAATTATTATTATTGATTTATTGTCTAAATGTTTGATTAGTGGTCTTTTTCAGAATGTAATACTCTTACATAATCTTTTAAGAAAAACACTTAAACTGTGACTTAAGGTTGATTGAAAAACACCAAAGACTTGAATTAAATTTTTCAAAATTTTAAAAGATGGATTTGCACACAGTTTTTGAGAAGAATGGAAGTTTATATGGATAGGAGTCCAAGTGCAGCACATTTGCCATTGAGGTAAATGGCTTTCCAGAATTTTCCTGTGCCAACCTTCAAAATTTTTTCAAGTAGTATCTATTAATTTCAAATTCAAATACTCCAAAAATTGGCTAATCAGCTTTAAAAAGCTTATTTAATCTATTTCAGAAAATATGAAGCCCCACCTACTGTAACTGTTTTGAAGTTTTATAAGGAGAAATTATATTTGTGGACTGGTCTCATGGTTTCAAATCACAGATAGATGGATTCTGTTTTTCACTGAGACAATATACAAGTGTTTGTCATATTTCAGTCAACCGATGAAGTGAGCAGAAATATTATTAACTGGTCCTTCACACGATTCAGACAAATGCAGTGTATAAACATACTTAAGTGGCATAATACATTTATGCTAAGATGTGCTTAATGGTGTGCTTGGGGATCTGCTGATTAGAAGCAGCATTTTTACGATTCCTATTATCTTCAGGTGTAACAGTAGTGCTGAAATTAAAGTTTCATGTCTTGGTTCTTATTACATGTTATATACCATAGAGTAAGAGAAAATATATTAAGATTATAGTTTAAAAAGCAGTAAAAATCACTTAATTTTTGTTTTTGGTCATTAATTGAGTTTATCTGTTCTATTCCAGTTCGCGTTAGTATGGTAATTGGTTAAATAATGCTAAAAAATTGTAGACTTAATGTCACTGAAGCTATGAAAGATTCCAAAAAATATAATGCTCTCAGTTTTCATCCTAATATTTTTTATACCCTCATAATTTCTTTGTTGCCTTTGCATTTAGATTAAAGTTAAGTTTGAGAAAGAGTTAGTTTTTATTAGAATTTTTAACTAACATGAGATTGGCTGTTAAAAAAGTTTTAATTAATCTGGCGGCTGTTCCTACTAATTTATTTATTTTTACATTTTTTGTTTGTAGTGGGTTGAAAAAATGGATGCATGGATAGATTTAGTTACAGCATTTGTGTTTCTGTGATTTTTAAAAAAGATGCAAAAATTGCTTCTAGCACCAAATCTGTTTGTAGTAATGTAAGTGTAAATGTGAACATTAAAATTTTACCTGCTGTAGCATGTACAAAATGTATTTTCAGATAGATGTGTTTAATTAAGGTTACATTCAGGTAACAGTCTAGAAGGCTTTTGACCTTGAGCATAACATGTAGAGTGCAAGTTCACTTGTGATGTGACCCTTTCCTACTCTCAAAGAACTAGTCATAACACAGATTTATTTTGAATTTATTTTCATAGCACTTACCAAGCCTCAATTAGCACAGGCTTTTGCGACATACACTTAGTTTTGTGAGGTGATATTTTACTATCAGTACATAAACAATAAATTGTCCACTGTGCCACATGAAAATTATCACACATCAAATATCCCTTGGCATATCATAACTGCCAAGTTTGAATGACAACTCAGTGCCTTGGCTTTTAAGAAGAAGTTCAATTTCCCTTTCATATCAGAGCAGGATATGCTCTTTAACCTTGGGATAATACTTTTTTCATTTTTGGAACTGTGGCAACTGGAATTAGAAACTGTATTTCTTAACAATATGATGTAACACAAAAATTTATAGTGTTTCACCATGACTTCCTTGATTTATATTTAGCAGTTTTTATGTTGTAGTCTAACTGTACCTTTGGCCTTTTTGATTGTTTATTGTAATTACCTGTAGAATGAGAATTTTCGTTAATGTAAACTACAAAATTGTTTTTAAAGTTTACTTTCAAAAAGTCTCATATTCTTCACTGCAGTATCTTGAAACATTTTACTTTCTTTATCTAGGTGGTTTACACAATAGCAGTGAATGTAATGATTGTTTATTTTATGAGTGTATAGTTGAATTAAGCAAACTACACCAACACAAGGAGGTTTAAAGTGAAAATTACATAATATAAAATAATATTGTGTAAATATCATGTTTAAACCTATAAAACTGAACAGAACACTACATCTAAGGTGGTAGTAGTAAAATCCGTAGCCAAAGTAATTGTCGCATATTAAAGTTAAGAATGCCAGTTTAAGAATTTAGTAGGCAATGTACATCTTACATCTGATACATAAGAAGCTTGTCAAGATTATATTTTTACTCTGGAGTGAAGCAAAGTCTAAACTTCACGGGATCTCACTTAAAGGATACATTTTTTTTAAAGTCAAAGGCATTTCTTCACAATTATGGTATGTAGGGATGCACCGATACCGAAACGGGTATCTGGTATCGGCCTCGATACCACATTTTCTAAAGTACTCGTACTCGTTAAAAGTCCCCCGATACCGGGGACCGATACCACGGTCTGAGAAATGTCTATGTTTGAGCGGCGTGTAAGGGGTTAATCACAGGCGCCGAGTGCCCGCCCCCAGGCCCCGGCTGCAGCTCAGAGCGGGGAGAAGGCGAGCCGTGTGGAACTATTTCAAAGTGAATGAAGACGACAAAACAAAGGCGGACTGCAAATTGTGCTCAGCGAAATTGTCCAGAGGAGGCTCAAAAGGTAGCGCATTTAACACAAGTAATTTAATCAAGCACCTAAAATCCCAACACGACAACGAGTACAAAGAGTTTACCCACGCTTCTAAACCAACACAACCCACGCTGCAGCAAACTCTTGCAAGACGAGAGAAAATGTCCAGAGACAATCCACGTGCTGTGAAAATAACACAGGCAATTATCGAGTACATTGCATTGAGTGACCAGCCACTCTCGGAGGTAGAAAATGTGGGATTCCTGCGTCTCCTCCATGTTCTGGAGCCCAGATATGATGTCCCAAGCCGCCGCTACATGACTGACACGGAGCTGCCTAAACTACAAAGACTCCGTGAAAAAACATATCCACAGCCTACTGCAAGCCTCCTCTGCGTTTAGTTTCACCACGGATATTTGGACAAGCAGTGTTAGCCCCGTGTCGCTAATTAGCCTAACCTCCCAGTGGATAGACGAGAGTTTCTTGTTTTTTTTGTTAAATTATATGACTAAAGCTGTTACCTGTAAATTTAAATTATGTTTTTATTAAGTACTCGGTATCGGCAAGTACTCGGTATCGGCGAGTACTGAAATGCAAGTACTCGTACTCGTTTTACAAAAAAGTGGTATCGGTGCATCCCTAATGGTATGTATTAATTTGCCAGTTGAAATTGTGTTCTTAAGTGAAGTGTTTTTTATAAATTTTGGGGCTGTAGGGTACAGTGGTCCAAAGCTGGAAGAAAGCTTTAATGCATGCCAGATATGTCCACTTAGAGGCAGCAAAGGTTTTGATTTAAGAAAACATGCCTCTTCCATTTATGAGACTAGAACTAGAAATAATTTCTAGTTATTATTATTATTATTTTCTCAAGATAAAGGCATCATGGATGGAGTTATGACAACTCAACACCAAAACCCCACCATGCTTTTACTTAGCATGTACAGTGTAATGAAGAGAATACATAAGAGTTTCATGGTACTTTACCCACATATCAATAAATCTGAACTTAACTGATTACACTGCATTGTATGTTTAATAAAAGAAATGACCACAATGATTTTGCATGAGTACATTTCCTGACATTGATACCAATCTGTCTGTAACTACATGGGGAGAACATGCAGACTGCATTTATAACCTTGCACTATGAGTCAGGAATGACAACTCTGTGCTGATTAAACTTGGGCGTTGCTAAAGTGGCCCTAGTGTTATATGTGTTTGTGTGCATGTGTGTCTGCCCAGCAATGGCATAGCACCATATCAGGGTGTTATTATTGCCTTGCATCCGATGCTTGCTGGCATAAACTCCATCTGCCCACAGTGGTGACCCAGGTAAGTGGGTTAGGAAGATGGACGGATAATGATGATGATGATTATAGTATTCCTATATTGGAGAAAAATATAAATAGATTAATGGATGGAAAATATTGAGGACAATAACAATTAATAATAATAATTATTATTATAGGGTGTCAGGATGCTGCAATGGTAGCACTACATTTTTGCAGTGAACGAGATTGGGTTTTATGACTGTGTGGAGTTTGAGCATGATTGTTAAGAAATAACTTCAATTTGAAAAATACCAAGCATATCCTTTAATTCTGAAAAATAAAAAGAATACCATTAATGTGACAAGTGGATCTTTTGAGCCTTTGATTTAAATGCTTGATGAAGATTTGCAGTATTTTCAACACACTTGGTAATTTTTTTACAGAGTGAAATTAGTTTTGAACATTTTTTTCTTGCCAAATTTAAATGGTGCCTTCTATAAAGAAGCTTTTTTCTAAAATATGTTAGATATGTCATGGGAAGGTACATGAGCAGTTAATGTTACTGCAGTGTTTCGCTGTCTTTTCCTTCATGTCCTATGTTTAATAGAGTATCTATGTGGCTGCTAAAATGGTGGAGGATGGGTGGAAATCAAGTGTGTAAGATATGAGTGAAATGTGAGTGAGCATGTGACGATGGGGGAAGGGATATGGCTTTCTTGTCTGCTTTTAAAATAGGCTGTCCAGTAAAGGACTGCAGATGGCTAACACACTGACTCTTATCTGCGCTAGAAGTATGATTGTAAACGACAAGTGAAAGCTGCTGGATCCTGTAAATGATAGTGGGACAGTTAAACCAGAATGTAGAAAAGAGAAAAGTAATGTTAATTAGATTTGTTTGGACATTGTGATGTGATATGTGTGCCCATGAAATCTTTTTCGCACATATAACAACAACAAACCCTGGTTTACTACAAAACTCAGGCAGCTTCGTCAGGCTATGGAGAAGGCCTACAGAAGTGGGGACAGAATCCTGTATAATCAAGCCAGAAACACATTGACAAAGGAGATCAGAGTAGCAAAGAGGTGCTACACTGAAAAGCTGGAAAATAGGTTTACAGCCAACGACCCTGCATCAGTGTGGAGAGGTTTGAAAGACATCACCAACTACAGGAAACCATCCCCCCATACTGAAGAGAACCATCAACTGGCCAACGAGCTGAATTTGTTCTACTGCAGGTTTGATAATCCCTCTTTCACACCTCTCACCCACGCCAATCAAAATACACTCCCAGCACTCACTACCAAACCCCTGCCCCTCCCCACTGACACCATCCCTGCACTCAGGATCTGTGAAGGGGACGTGAGTCAGCTCTTCAGGAGACAGAAGATCAGGAAGGCACCAGGTCCAGATGGTGTGTCACCCTCCTGTCTTAAAGTCTGTGCTGATCAGCTGGCCCCCATATTTACACAGATCTTCAACAGATCCCTGGAGCTATGTGAAGTTCCCTCCTGCCTTAAGCGTTCCACAATTATCCCGGTTCCAAAGAAAACCTCCATCGCAGGGTTAAATGACTACAGGCCAGTCGCCCTGACGTCTGTGGTCATGAAATCCTTTGAAAGACTGGTGTTGACCTACCTGAAGGACATTACAGACCCCCTGCTTGACCCCCTACAGTTTGCTTACCGAGCAAACAGGTCAGTGGATGATGCAATCAACATGGGACTGCACTACATCCTGAACATCTCGACTCTCCAGGGACATATGCTAGGATCCTGTTTGTGGACTTCAGCTCGGCGTTCAATACTATCATTCCAGAAGTCCTCCACACCAAACTCACTTGGCTCATTGTACCAGCTCCCATCTCCCAGTGGATCAAAAACTTCCTGACAGATAGGAAGCAGCAAGTGAGACTGGGAAAAATCACATCCAGCACACGAACAGTCAGCACTGGCGCCCCCCAGGGATGTGTCCTCTCTCCTCTGCTCTTCTCCCTCTACACAAATGACTGCACCTCAAGAGACCCGTCTGTTAAAATCCTGAAGTTCGCAGATGATATGACAGTCATTGGCCTCATCAAGGACAGTGACGAGTCTGTATACAGACGAGAGGTCGAACAGCTGGCCCTCTGGTGCGGTCAAAACAACCTGGAGCTGAACAAGCTTAAAACTGTGGAGATGACAGTGGACTTCAGGAGGAGCCCCCCAGTGCTGCCCCCTCTCACACTACTCAACAGCATTGTGTCTGCTGTGGAAAACTTTAGGTTTCTGGGATCCACAATTTCCCAGGACCTAAAGTGGGAACTAAACATAAACACAATTGTTAAAAAGGCCCAGCAGAGGTTGTACTTCCTGCGCCAGCTCAGGAAGTTCAACCTGCCTCAGGAGCTGCTCATCCAATTTTACTCTGCAGTAATCCAGTCTGTTCTCTGTTCATCTATCACAGTCTGGTTTGGCTCAGCCACAAAACAGGACAGGAACAGACTTCAACGGACAGTCAGGATTGCAGAAAAAATCATTGGTGTTGATCTGCCCTCCATTCAAGACTTATACAGATCTCGAGTCAGGAAACAGGCAGAAAACATCATTGCAGATCCATCACACCCTGGTTACAACCTTTTTCAACTTCTTCCCTCTGGTAGGCACCACAGAGCACTGTACGCCAAAACTACCAGACATGTGAACAGTTTCTTTCCTCAGGCCATCACTCTCATGAACACTTAAGTCAATCTCACAGCATCAGGGACAATACTAGGTAAAACCGGAGTCCAATTCCTTGTATGTGTACATATACTTGGCCAATAAAGCTGATTCTGATTCTGATATTGTGGTGAGGTTGATGGGGCAGTCCTATAGTAAACCTGTATGTGAGACAATGCAGTAATGGCAACCAGAGAAAGCTTTGTAGAGAGAGCAGGTAACTCAGAGTGTGTACTTTGCATATCTGACTCTTTGTTTGATTTGAGAGAATGGCTAGGGGAGACTGGTAAGAATTTGCAAGACTTCCTAGCTCCTAGGTGATAGCAAGGGAATTATTCTTGTAAAGGATGAGACTATATTGCTTGTTCAGTGCTAGACAAGCAAATCATGGCCATCATTGACCTGGAAATGAAATTAGGGTTTAACTGAAAGTGACACAGATAGGGGGTTTAAATCCCTTTTGTGGCTCTTGTTAGATAAGTAAATGAATGAGACACAACTCATGGTAGAAATGGTTTTATGACCTATTTAGGGAGGCCCAGAGGGGTTGCAGGTTTCTTGTTTTGCTTATTTTACTTGATGGAGACTTATAGAGACCATTGTGAATGGCAAGGAAAAAAAGTTTGTCATGAAAAGGATGGTAAAAAGAAAAATGGGAAAATTAAACATGGTGGCAAGAGAGTAGTCAAAAATGGCAAAAGTTTTTTTTTACAGTGAGGCAAGTTCCAGAGCCAAAATAAAACATGTATAGTCAAAAGTTGTTAGCAAGAGTCTGAAAATTCTAAAGGAAAAGACTAAAAACATGAGCAAATTCAAAAGTGGAGATTTATCCCAAAGACAGATAATGGTTACTGTGCTGCCATGTTTTATACACAATGTTTTTGGATGAGTACATTCCCTGACACTGATACCAATAAGTTCTGTAACTACATGGGGAGAACATGCAGACTGCATTTATAACCTTATACTATGAGGCAGGAATGACAGCTCTGTGCTCATTCTGTTAAAACATCTGTACTTACTAGACTTACTAAATTTTTCCCTGATTAACTGGCATTGCTTAAGTGGCCCTAGCGTGTATGTGTTTGTGTTTGTTTGTATGTGTCTGCCCTGCAAATGGAATTGCACTGTAACAGAGTGTTATTCTTGCGTTTCATCTGATGCTTGCTGACATAGACTCCAGCTGCCCACAATGCTGCCCAGGATAAGCGGGTTAGGAAGATGGATGGCTAATGTTGACGATTATTATTATTATATTGGAGAAAAATATAAATAGATTAATGGATGCCATATTTTATACCTACTACTTCTTAAAATCACAAACAAACTTAAATTTAGTCTTAAATTAGCAGGCCAGACATGGTTTTCAAGATGAGAATATATGTCTCAGGAAACTTACTAAATAAAAACTTTGTAGCGAATAACCCACACAGGGTTTCATCTTAAAACATGCTCCCAATTATTCCTGTCCATTTACTTTAAGCTTTAAATGAGAAATGCTCTATGTAAAATATTGAGAAGTTGATTAATCAGGATTTACAAGAGATCATTTACATATGTCTGAATGCAACAATATGTGATGCTTACATGTAATTTGTTGTTTGGTGTTTAAAGTGAGTAGCTCATTTGTTTGACTGCTCCTTCTTAATGATTGAGGCAGTCATTTGTTGTTGATCCATCCATCCATTATCCATCCTGCTATATCCTAACACAGGGTCATGGGGGTCTGCTGGAGCCAATCCCAGCTGACACAGGGTGCAAGGCAGGAACAAACCCCGGGCAGGGCGCCAGCCCACTGCAGGGCACACCCACTCACCAAGCACACACTAGGGACAATATTAGGATCGCCAATGCACCTAACCTGCATGTCTTTGGACTGTGGGAGGAAACCGGCAGACATGGGGAGAACATGCAAACTCTATGCAGGGAGGACCAGTTTGTTGTTGATGTGCATCATAATTTATCTTTGGTGTAGCAAATTGCCTGCTTTAAATACAACATAAAACACATAAAAAACCTCCTTAATTCTATTTGCAGTTGCAGAGGTTGTAATAAATCAGTATTAAATGGAAGGCAGAAAGTTTACCTGGACAATATACATCAAGTGGCCTACATAAGACTCACCTGGGGCAAATTTAGAATTGGCAGTTAATATAACGTGCATATAAAACTGCTTTAGACACAGGGATGAAATTCATTTTTGAAATTGGTGGGAAACTCCCTATTAAAATGTAGCATACTGATGAAAAATCCGCATCTATGGTGGGAATCAAAGTCTGTATTAAAATGCATAATTTAAAAGTAGTTTTATATGTACATGCTTACCTTAATGCTGACCTCCAATGGCCTGTAATTTTTATTTGTTCTTAATCTAGCCTGTTTTTGTAAACAATTTACGTTGCTGTCTGTATCTAACGTTAGTGACTCATTTTACTATAATTATTATTTTACTTTTACCTCAGTCTTTCTCACTCCTCCACATTTATCCATATAATAGGTCTTTTAAACTGTTAATGCTCTTTAAACCACTACATTTCCATAAAAAAATTATTCACTCTTTTCAAAGTTTTGATGAGAGAATCCATAAGTCTTGATAATTTGTTCGCTATGTAATCCAGTTTACAGTATGGATAGATGCATACCAATCCCAAATTAAAAGATAATATAAAGAAAATTAAATTATGAAGAAATTTCTCATTGTGTGTTTTCCTTTGGATACTCCATCTTCTTTCCTACATTCCAAAGTCATTCAGTTTAAGTTGATTGGTGACTCTAAATTGGCCAGGTGTTAGTATATTATTGCTTGAGACAGTGTGCCTTGTGATGCAGTACCACTTGTCCAGCCTCCCTGCTATAGCTGTTATGTTGTGCTTTATATCAATGGTAAAATTGACCAGACTAGTGTTTGGCAAATTAAGAGCAGCTGAAACCATAACAGTATACATCTGAAATAACACATTCTACACAGATATAAAGATAAATCCAAAAACACATGAATTAATTTGTCGGTCTGGATATATTTGGTTGATAGAAATGTGGGAGAAATTGCAGTTTACATGAAGAACTGAGGGCTATTTAGGAAAGAGGAAAAAATAAAAAAGACCTTTCTTCCTTGCAATATTGAATGAACTACAGTAGTACCCCATTTCATCATATGGTATTTTAATGAATACCTGCTATTTATTGTTTGCAGATTTATTTCACCAGAGATCCCATAAAACTGCATTTTTGACTTAAACTTATATTATGCATTACTGAAATGTTGTCCATAATCTATGACCTGTTAAACTGGCTTGTAAACTTCAATGATTTGTTTATAAGGTTGAATCAAACATTCATGGTTTCATTTTTTAGGCATACATCCTGCTTCCAAGTGCAATAGATACAAAAATATTTTATGCCCATAACCATTAGGATTGTTACTGTAGATTACCAGTACCACTTTAGGCTATAAACAAAGTAGACATTGGGGACATCAGGTAATATGTGAATAAACAAGATTATGTCAAATTTGTATGACCCAAAAAAAACTTTTTTTTTAAACTTTGTACTATATATAATGATCAAGCTGTGATGTTGGCCAGGTACAGTGATCCCTCGCTATATCGCGCTTCGCCTTTAGTGGCTTCACTCTATCGCAGATTTTATATGTAAGCATATATAAATATATATCGCGGATTTTTTGCTGGTTCGCGGATTTCTGCGGACAATGGGTCTTTTAATTTCTGGTACATGCTTCCTCAGTTGGTTTGCCCAGTTGATTTCATGCAAGGGACGCTATTGGCAGATGGCTGAGAAGCTACCCAGCTTACTTTTCTCTCTCTCTCTCTCTCTCTCTCTCTTGCGCTGACTTTTTCTGATCCTGACGTAGGGGGATTGAGCAGGGGGGCTGTTCGCACACCTAGATGATACGGACGCTCGTCTAAAAATGCTGAAAGATTATCTTCACGTTGGCTACCTTCTGTGCAGCTGCTTCGTGAAGGGACATGCTGCACGGTGCTTCGCATACTTAAAAGCACGAAGGGCACGTATTGATTTTTTTATCTCTCTCTCTCTCTCTCTCTGCTCCTGACGGAGGGGGTGTGAGCTGCCACCTTCAACAGCTTTGTGCCGCGGTGCTTCGCATACTTAAAAGCTAAACAGCCCTATTGATTTGTTTGCTCCTTTGAAGAGGAAGATATGTTTGCATTCTTTTAATTGTGAGACTGAACTGTCATCTCTGTCTGGTCATGGAGCACAGTTTAAACTTTTGAAAAAGAGACAAATGTTTGTTTGCAGTGTTTGAATAACGTTCCTGTCTCACTACAACCTCCTGGGTTTCTGCGCAAATCTGTGACCCAAGCATGACAATATAAAAATAACCATATAAACATATGGTTTCTACTTCGCGGATTTTCTTATTTCGCGGGTGGCTCTGGAACGCAACCCCCGTGATGGAGGAGGGATTACTGTATATATGAAATTATCTAGTATGTTAATATTTGAAATAATAACTTAGGAAAATGCTCAGTTATTCAGTACTGAAAGTAGTCTGTTTAACAAAAGAGAAAACAATGATTTATTGAGATTTGAAATTATGAAATGAAACCTGAGTTATTATTTAGTTAAATTGTTCAGTGAAGAATGAAGATTTATAGAGTAGAACTTCTGATATAATAAAAAAGTTTAAATTTGTGAATTTGTATATATTGTTTTTGAAATATCAGCCTAATTAGTGATGTACTTGTATACACTGGCCATCAACTTAATTTTTTCTGGTTTAATATGGTAGAAGAAGACTGTGAGGAGACATGTTGTTTTGCTCCCTTTTACTAAAAAATATCCCAACACCCTATTTATTTTTGATTTGTTATGGAATATCTTAGTCAATTTTAAAAATGAAATTTGTAGCTTTTGCTGCTGGTGTTTTGTGACTGAGAAATGTATCTTTTTTCATTTAAGGACATGAGGTATGCTGAAACTGGGCAGAGTTTAAGGCGAAGGTACGATACGGACTCGTTACTGGCCATGGCAAATGAGCAGTTAATGGAAATTGACCAGTGTATCAGAGATATGAAACAATCGGGTCAACCTGTTGATCATCTGCAGAGAAGGTAACATTAAATATCTCTCTATTATGTTAATAAAGTTTTCTGTCATGAACTACCCTCCACACTGCTCGTCCAATCGTTACTCCTACTGCGCACATCCTCTCTCCAATGTAGTCGGTTATAATGGCCAAGCAGAAGAGCAAGTTATTCAAGAACATCGAATTTTAGATCGCAATAGAAAAAGAGCAGTAAGAGTTTATAAAGAACGTTGAAAAAAGAAAATGAACAAAAAAGAGCTGCATATAATAAAAATCAAGAACAAAGAGAATCGTCCAATAAATGAAAAAGAGAAAAATGTCCCGTAGAATATGCAAACAGAAAATCAAAAAAGCAATTCATAATATTGTTTTTGACAAGGCATTAATGTAATTTAATATCAAATTTACTTTTTATTATGTTTTATTAAGTTTTACTTTTTTTACTTCACTTTTACTTTTTTACTTTTACTTTTTACAATGTTTTATTATCTGCAGTGGGTTGGCACCCTGCCCGGGATTGGTTCCTGCCTTGTGCCCTGTGTTGGCTGGGATTGGCTCCAGCAGACCCCCGTGACCATGTGTTCGGATTCATCGGGTTGGAAAATGGATGGATGGATGTTTTATTATTCATTGGTATTTAAAATAGACAGTTCTAGTGAAATACTCAAGTAACTGATTTTCTATCTATAATAACTAAGCACCAAACCGTCTTCCTCCTACACCCCACATACTCTTCTATATAGATAGATAGATAGATAGATAGATAGATAGATAGATAGATAGATAGATAGATAGATAGATAGATAGATAGATAGATAGATAGATAGATAGATAGATAGATAGATAGATAGATAGATAGATAGATAGATAGATAGATAGATAGATAGATAGATACTTTATTAATCCCAATGGGAAATTTACATTCTTCAGCAGCAGCATACTGATACAATAAATAATATTAAATTAAAGAATGATAATAATACAGGTGAAAAAAACAGACAATAACTATGTATAATGTTAAATATTAACGTTTACCCCCCCTGGTGGAATTAAAGAGTCGCATAGTTTGGGGGAGGAACGATCTCCTCAATCTGTCTGTGGAGCAGGACAGTGACAGCAGTCTGTCGCTGAAGCTGCTCTTCTGTTTGGAGATGACATTATTTAGTGGATGCAGTGGATTCTCCATAATTGATAGGAGCCTGCTGAGCGCCCTTCGCTCTGCCACAGATGTTAAACTGTCCAGCTCCATGCCAACAATAGAGCCTGCCTTCCTCACCAGTTTGTCCAGGCGTGAGGCGTCTTTCCTCTTAATGCTGCCTCCCCAGCACACCACTGCGTAGAAGAGGGCGCTCGCCACAACTGTTTGATAGAACATCTGCAGCATCTTATTGCAGATGTTGAAGGAAGCCAGCCTTCTAAGGAAGTATAACCGGCTTTGTCCTTTCTTGCACAGCGCATCAGTATTGGCAGTCCAGTCTAATTTATCATCCAGCTGCACTCCCAGATATTTATAGGTCTGCACCATCTGCACACAGTCACCTTTGATGATCACTGGGTCTATGAGGGGTCTGGGCCTCCTAAAATCCACCACCAGCTCCTTGGTTTTGCTGGTGTTCAGGTGTAGGTGGTTTGAGTCGGACCATTTAACAAAGTCATTGATTAGGTCCCTGTACTCCTCCTCCAGCCCATTCCTGATACAGCCCACGATAGCAGTGTCATCAGCGAACTTTTGCACATGGCAGGACTCCGAGTTGTATTGGAAGTCCGATGTATATAGGCTGAACAGGACCGGAGAAAGTACAGTCCCTTGTGGCGCTCCTGTGTTGCTGACCACAATGTCAGACGTGCAGTTCCCAAGACGCACATACTGAGGTCTGTCTTTAAGATAGTCCACGATCCATGCCACTAGGTATGAATCTAATCCCATCTCTGTCAGCTTGTCCCTAAGGAGCAGAGGTTGGATTGTGTTGAAGGCGCTAGAGAAGTCTAGAAACATAATTCTTACAGCACCACTGCCTCTGTCCAAGTGAGAGAGGGATCGGTGTAGCATATAGATGATGGCATCTTCTGCTCCAACCTTCTCCTGATATGCAAACTGCAGAGGGTCAAGGGCGTGTTGAACCTGTGGACTAAGGTGGTGAAGCAGCAGCCTCTCCATGGTCTTCATCACATGTGATGTCAGAGCAACAGGCCGAAAGTCATTCAGCTCACTAGGACGTGATACCTTTGGGACTGGGGTGATACAAGATGTTTTCCAAAGCCTCGAGACTCTCCCCTGTTCCAGGCTCAGGTTGAAGATGCGCTGTAGAGGACCCCCCAGCTCCGATGCACAGACCTTCAGCAGTCGTGGCGATACTCCATCTGGACCCGCTGCTTTGCTGGCACGAAGTCTCCTCAGCTCTCTGCTCACTTGCGCTGTTGTTATTATGGGTGGGGATGTCTTTCCTATGCTGGTATCAGCAGAAGGATGTGTGGAGGGTGCAGTACTCCGAGGTGAGAGTGAGAGTGGGTTAGGGTGGTCAAACCTGTTAAAAAAGTTGTTCATTTGGTTTGCTCTCTTCACGTCTCTCTCAATGGTGGTACCCCGCTTCGAGCTGCAGCTAGTGATGATCTTCATCCCATCCCACACTTCCTTCATGCTGTTATTCTGCAACTTCTGCTCCAGCTTTCTCCTGTACTGCTCCTTCACCGCCCTGAGTTGGACTCGGAGTTCCTTCTGCACGCGCTTGAGCTCATGCTGATCACCGTCTTTAAAAGCCCTTTTCTTCTGATTCAAAAGGCCCTTGAAAAAAAAAAAATTAATGCACATAATCAACAAAAGTAAAAGTAACATAAATAAAAAATGAACAAAACAGACAAACATTAATTTGAACCTCAGTAGGGAGGGGGAAACCTAGCTGAACTAGAACACTAGTGAACTCCAGTAAAGCATAGGAGAAAACTAGAGAATCCAAGAACAAAAGAAGCAAAAATTAAAAATAGGAATTGAAAGCCAGAATACAATGTCAAATCTTTATCACAATCTGAAGCTTCTCTTTATATATAGCTGGGGAAAACCTCCATCTGCATAATTAGATTTTGCTGCATCCCTGGGCTCCACATACAAGAGGCAGGACAGACAAGAAAAGGAAAAAAGACAAACTTGTAATAATTAACAAACAATACCATGTGAAATAACAAAAAAAAAAAAAACAAAATGCCAAAAACAGAACTAATAACATTATATACAAAATTGTATTGAAATGAATAGGTCTTTGTTGTTAACAGTTCGTATATTTTCCCTCTAAACTGTCTTAATATTTCATCTTGGTAAACTGTAGGTAACTGTTTAAAATAAATATAGTAAATAATAGTTTGTTGCCTGCAGTGCCGGTGACCTTTAAATTGGATTAAGAAGGTTCAGAAAATTGATAAATTGAAGGGTGAATGGACAGACGGCTTTCTGGTAATATAAGAGTCGTAAAATGTAAATTTTAGTAGATTGCTGTGTATAGCGGTTCGAGATTTGTCCTTTTCTCTGTCTGTCCCTGCTAAGAGCTACTGGCCCTGTTACCATGGATAGCACCTTATTTAAGAGTTCCTCCTCCATGCACCACAGTGACCTCACATTTAAGCTATAAGAACATTCTCGGCCCCAAGACTCCTATTAACCTGAATGACAATATATTTATAATGAGTGAACATCTCATAACATCCAAGACATGGAGTATTAACAGACAAGAAAATATATTTGAATTAAACTGTAGTCTTGTTATATTTTGCTATATACAGTATTAATGGAGTTAAGCATTACAATACTTAATCAACAATAACAATTAAATAATACCAAAAGAAAATATAGAAGCGTCGGATGAGACAAATATCCAGAGGCAGATTGCAGGATAGAGTCTTCTCTCACTGTCCTCTGCTTTTATCTTTGTTTGTGGCTTTCTAAAAGGTTGATGGCTATTATCTTGTCAAGGTTATTTCTCTCTATCTACCTGTACCAATGTCTTTGAAAATGTGCATCTGCTCTTACCCCATAAAATATACTGAATTCTGCTAAATTTACTTGAGTTCATGAAATTCAATAGGTTGAGAGTATGTTGATGATCAGTAGCTTGACTGGTTAGTTCATATGCAGATAGATGTCAGTGAGTTCTTAGAAGGTCTACCCTTTTGTCAATATTTGGGAATTAGTGAAAGTGCCCAGGGTATAGTTGTTAACTTGGTTTTAGTGTTCATTCTTTCTGCATATATCCATATATTTCAGCTCAGCTTTGGGGTCCTCACATGTACATGTTTTGCAAATTATTCAGTCCCTTTGAAAGTCATCATAATTTTCTGAATGACAAAAGATTTGTACACATATTTATCTATTCAGTATTTTCAATGTGAACTCTTACTCTATAACAATACATTTCCAAAGTCAAAATAAACCATTTCCTGTAGATATTTAACTGAAGAAAAAAAACTCAAAAGTTAGCGTTTGTATAAGTATTTAAACCTCTGTACTTTGGAAGCTCAAAGTTTACACAAATGACATATTCATCACAAATAACACAAAGGTCGATAGTCATTTTACCATAATTAATTAGGTACTACTTGTTTGTCCTTTATATCTCTCTGGATATAAAAATCACCCTTTGTGATTGCTACACAAAGCTCTACGCAACTATTGTTAAGGTTCTGCCTTTGTCTAGAAACGGTTTCATAAGCTTTATGACCTTATTTTCAGAATGTCTTTCTCCCGTGGGGTGACTGGGATCTTTTCCTGAATGAGATCAAACACAGTTGCGTAGGGTGCGACAGGAGCTTCCGCCTGCAGCTAAAGTCACTTCATTATACATGTACAGTACTTTGTGAGTATGCCCGTATCGATGAAACAGAGGAAGCTCTGCAGTCTACTTGTGACTTTATGCTGTAGGAAGATAAGTAAATAAATCAAGGTAAATAACATTCGATCTGGCTTTTATATAAGTAACATATAAATGTTTTTTATATAAAGACCTTCACAAAACATAATCACAAACAGGACATTGCATGATACCTTGGCAAGCTCTGTAAGCCCTGCTTTTCCTTTAAAGGACAGGTGTGGGGTAGACTGACTGGCAGACTGATGCCCGACTTGTTGCCACATCCAAACGGTGCCATCCTTTGCCTTTATGCCTGGTGCAGCTGTGTTGCTCTTATATGTGAGTGGGTGTTTCTTGCGGGGAGGGCTTCTGTTCTCTTTCTCCGATGTAGAACCCTCATCCTCATTTGAGCTGGCCTCTGTTATAGCACGTTTTTATTTGTAAACAGCAGTGTCAGATTGGGGGGAGCGTGAACACGACTAAGAGAATAAAACTGAATAAAAAAAAAAAAAGTACCATACATTTACACTGGCTATTACAGACTCAAATTAAATGTATGTTTTTATTGTATAGTAGTAACAATAAGAGCAGCTTTACTCAAAACATTTATTTTGGGAAGCGGTCAGGATCGAACCCACAACCTGTTCATTATGAGTCAGTAGTTCTTACTGCTATACTACCAAAGTAGTCATGTCAATGAAGTACACTAACCCAATTTCTATTTCTTCGGTTATATTCTTGAATAAAAGCGCACTTGTTTTGTTATACTTGTACCTTTTGTGAAAGTGCTTATTTGATATTTGGACTTCAGTCTTCACACATTATACATATATTATCATGTCAAAATTTTGTCAATAGTACTAAAACATGAAAAATGTTTGTCTTTTAGTTATGTGTTCAACATTTTTTTCCATTTCCCGTCATCCTACACTTACATAGATCTTTGTAGATACGGAGCACACATGAACACATATGTTCCAAATAATGATATATTATTTACCCTATACAGCTCCAGGTACCTCACTCCCAGATAAAAAAGGCTTGAGCTAGGAGAGCTTTTTACCCTTTTGACACATTTACAAAATAAAATACACTGAATGGAGAGGTGCGAAGGGTTTTAATGTGGGCCAGGATTACAAGTTTTTTCATAGGCTTCAGGAATTCTAGTGTTAAGCACTTTTGGATCCATCATCACAGCACCCAGACTCTTACTAGAACAGGCTGTCCTTCAAAACTAAACATCAGAGCAAGACAACGACAGGTGAGATAGGCTACAAAAAAATCCAATTGTCACTCTCAGAAGTCTGCAATGCTCTTTGGCTTAAACTGGAGTGAAGGTGCATGGGTCCACAATTTCAAGAGCTCTCAATAAAACAGGCTTCTACGGGAAAATAGAAAGAAAGAAGCCATTCCTTAAGAAGGTTCACATAAAAGAACATATGGCATTTGCTACAAAGCATGAGAAAGACACAGCTAAGGTGTGGTCAAAGATTTTATTGTCAGATGAGACCAAAGTAGAACATTTTGGCCAGACTTCAAAGAGGTATGTGTGGTGTTAAACTAACACTGCCCATGCCTCAAGAAACACCATACTTAACGGTGAAATATGGTGGTGGCAGCATCATGCTATGGAAATGCTTTTTATGTGCTGGGACTAAATCTTGTCAGAGTTCAAAGGACAATGGATGGACTCAAATACTGCACAATATTACAAGAGAACATGTTCCGGTCTGCTATGAACTTATGGCTCAGGAGAAGAGTCATCTTTCAACATGATAATGACCCCAAGCATAAGGCCAAAGCAACACTGGAGTGGCTCAGAAACAGAAAGGTGAATGTTTTGGAATGGCCAAGTCAAAACCAAGATCTAAACCCTAAGCAGACTGTAGCATAGTCCTCTGCTTTCCATTTCCACCCACCCAGATTTGACATGTTGTGCATTCAGAGATGCTATTCTACACCCCACTGTTGTAAATATTTGTTATTTGAATATTTGTGGACTTTAACTTAGCTTGAATGAGTCTGGTAATTTGCAGGAAATGTTGGTTTGCTTGCACTGAGTGTGCAGTTAGGTGTGTCCGAAGAAGGGATGACCTAGGGCAAATTCAGCCCGGCATTAGAATTTTGCACACCATTACACAGTCCCTTCTTTTCTTTCTGTCTCTTTTCACTCCTCTACTGGCAAGCTTCATCCTTCTTCCTTCTGACTCTGGCCCCTTTTATAGGGCAACTGGGAGTTCTCCAGATGTCCAGTGATCTTCCTCTGGCAGCACTTCCGGGTGTGGAGGAAGTGCTGTAACAAAGGGCTCAGCCATTCCTGCAACGCCCCCTGGTGGCACCCATGGAACCCAACAGGGCTGCACTAATCCGAGGTACTCCTGAAACCTGTGGGGCAGATATCTAGTGTTCTGGGGCAGGCCGTGCACTAATAGGGCTGCCATCCCCCATCTTTCCATTCCTTGGGCTGCCAGCCGTCCCTTACTCTCTCTCTCTCTCTCTCTCTCTATATATATATATATATATATATATATATATGTATCAGTGGCGGACCGTGCATTTCACACCTAGGCCTTCAGTAGTGCTCCATCTGAATCAACCCGCCCCTCAAAAACTAATTTATGGTTATAAAAACCATCTTAATATGCAGAAATACAGTATAAAGAGCCGTTGCATCGCAGATAGATAACTCCTGTAGCCACAATAAATGCCTTTATTGAATAGACAAACCAGGGGTGAACAAGTTCCTTTCTACTGCAGCTACAGCCCGCAACACACGTAAAAAACATCAATAATAACTCATAAACTTGCAATATTATTTAGGAAAATCGCAACATTTTACTCACCAAAAATTCGGATTATTTGTAAACAAAATCCATCCTCCTCTCTTTCCTCAAAAACAGTTCAATTACTCTGTCGTACAGATTATCCGTGCGCTTCAGTTCCATCACAAAGTCCCTTTCTATCGCCATCGAAGCTAATGCTGAATGTCGAACCTGTCCTGTCGTATTTCTGGCATAAGTTTTAATTCACTTTAGGGCTGAAAATGTCCGCTTGACAGAAGCAGTGGACACGGGAATGTTCACCACCAAACATACCAATGTGTACAGCTGCCCCATGATGCTCTCATTCAGATTTTTATATTACACCATCCTATCCAATCAACGGGTCTGAATACGGTGACGTTGCCGTACGCCTGCTAGAGGGCCCTAGTGAAACCAACTCAAAATCTGATTGGTGGAAGCAACAGTTTAATCGACATTTATTTTGTGTTAGAGGGCCTGCAGAACGGATTGTGAAGGCCTCCTGGCAGACTTCTTTGACTTTGACCCTGCCTGGCAACAAATGATGGCTGAAATGTGATTGGTTAAATGCTTTAATACGAAAATACATGTCTGGAAGCAGCACAACCATCGGAAAAGCTATGAAAGGAAGCGGACAGACTATTTGGAATTATTTAATAAGTATTCATGGACAAAATATAATTAACATCAGTTTGTGATTCAGATAATTTTTTAGGCCAGCAGAGAAGGCCTTGCAGGCCCTGACGGCCCGCCACTGATATATATATACTGTATGTGTGTTGGGGTGATTTTGTTTTCAGTATTATTTTATTTATAACTGTTTGTAAAAGGTGGTTCTAGAAGTCCATGACATAAGAATATAAATTAAATTGCTTTTGGTATTTCACTTTTCTTCAGATATCTACATAAAAAAATACCAAATAATTAATAATAATAATCAATTTTTATTAATACTTAAACAAGCCAAAATTTGAAATGTTTTTTAGGAACAGCCAGTACAAAGAGCAACTGCGAGCCCTGTACTCTTCCATTGGTGCTCAGAAATACAGGAAAAGCAGCAGTGGGAATATGAATAAAGGAATGGATGAAATGTACCAAAGCTATGAGGATGCAATCAACTGGATACAAAAACAAAAGGTAAATATCAATATATAGGGTGCTATAGCTGCATTGTTTCCAGATTGCCTTTTAGCGATGAGTGAACGCTGTGGATTTGCTTCATCATGAGTTTAGTGAAATCACAGAAACTTTCAGGAACATCACCAAACTCCTCAATGGAGAAATGGAACTGAACTAGTTTTGAGTGCATTTTAATGGTCCAGTGGTCTTTTAACTATCCTAGAGACATAGGGAAGCATTTGTCAACTATGCTGGACTGATTATTATGGCCAAAAACGTGATCTGAGCTGTGAGGCAACAGTGCTAACCACTGTGTCAAAGTGCCTCAAACAACAAACGATGCAGACAAAAGATAACCGTAAACAAAATAAAACAAATGATCACAAAAGAGCAATAAGTAAAAAACATATATATATGTCATTATGCTCACAGAGTTCTAATTTTGAGGCACACATTCATCTTGTCACAAAGTGGCAGTGTGGGACTAGCTCCTGCCATTATTTGAAGCAACAGCTCTAGGGCCAGCTGAAATATCATTTTTGTTTCCATTTTATCTGTGTAGATACTTTGCACTTTTTTCTTCCATCAAGAAAACACAAACATCTTGTAAACAGTAATAAATATTTTATTATTATTATTTCTCTGGGTCTCATTCTGATGTGAGGGTTGGGATGGGGGGTGGGGCTCCTTTAAGGCTAGCTGCACATGGTTAATTATGTGTGCATAAATGGCCATGTGGTGCCATGTGAGAGATTGATATAGACCACAGTGATCAGTGTTAAATATTCTATGGTAGTACTCATAAGATTCTCATTATAGTCAGCTAATATGCCCCTCAAATGAAATTACTGCAAATTTTTTGTTTTCTATTTTAAACATATGCGAATTACCTGGATCGGGTTATGACATCACATGTGTGCACAGCAGAACAGGCAGCAATCTTACAGTACGCCTGTGTGAAAGTTCTGTGCAGGCTGCTACAGCTCTGTGATGACCTTGCAAAGTTGTGTGAAAAACGTTTTTGGCTAAGCATAGCTAATTTCCTGGAAAATATTCGTCAAACAATGCCATTGGGTGAACACAACATATTCGCTGTGAAACGCTTTGGCAGATTTCACCAATCAACACTAGTTGCTGTGGTTAAGAAGCTATTGAGTTCTTATTGTAGGATCACTCCAATGTGTAATTAACACTAGAATTACCAGAGCCTACGAAAAAACTCGTAAATCCGTCCCACCTTAAATCGCGTCTTAAATCCGTTTGCACCTCTCCGCCAGAGTCCTTTGTCATCTAAATGTGCTGATAAACAAAAGCTACTAACAGCCAGCTATTCCATCCCCCCACCGACTTAGAATGAACTTCTCTCCTAGCTCAAGCCTTGCCTTGATTTGATTACCTGGGATTGAAGTGGAGTTTTACAGTGGAAATAATTCTAGCGTTATTTGGAATACACGCATTTCATGTGTGTTCCATTTCTATAGTAGGCTGTGCAAACACATTTTTAAAACAGAAACGTTTTTCATATTCTAATAGTAAATGACAAAATGTAGGCATAAACTATATACTGTAACGTATGAAGCCTGAAGTCCATATATCAAAGAAACACTTTCACAAAAGGTACAAATAAGAGAACACGTGCGCTTTCATTCAAAAAAAAAAAAAAAAAAAAAGCCGCGTTAGCATGCCACATTGACATTCTTACTACAACCGCTGCGGTGGCATAATGGTATCAGCCCCTGACTGGGAATCAGAGGGTGGCGAGTTCAATCCCGTGCGGCTCCACTTCGAGAAATGAACTGCTCTTATTCTTACAATTTTAGAATAACAACATAAATTTGATTTCAGTCTGTAACAACCAGTGTAACTTATGATACTGGTAAAGGTTAGCTTTTTTTTTTTTTTTTTAATTCACTTTTCATTCTCGCAGTCGCATTCAGAATCAATCCATACAACCCCATCTGACACAGCTGGTTTCACATAAATAAAAGTGCACTTTTATTCAAGACTATAACCGAAGAATAAAGAAAGCAAGTTACAGTTGGTGGTTGATACGACAGCTTGCGTGGTGCAATGTTAAGAACTGCTGATTTCCGATCCGTGCTATATAAAATCATCACATTCAAATATTAACAGTTCCTACACACCCAAGGTCCGCCATTCCTACATTTACGACATGTGTACTTGTTGCAGTGTACACACCTCTCTGTGCTATGGTTCCTATTACAGTGAATGAGCACCTGACACTGTACTTTCTTCCCTGGGGGAAGCTGAGGTCTTAGAACGGAAGTTTGTTGACGCTGTATCATCTTTTCTTTTTCCATCGCCTTTTCCTGTAAGAAGCGACGACGAAGTTCCTCTGCAAGGTGAGCCATGAACACTCTTCTTTTCTCAGCGGACCCCGTGCATGCCTTATACAGTACGTGTGCGTTCATCGCTGCTAGGTCAAGGATGTTGTAGAACACAGCAACCGGCCACCTGCGTGTTCCTGTTCGCACTGAACAAGCACCCGCCTTCTGGTCCATGATGTCAACGCCACGCTGGGGAAAAAAGAAAGACAAATATATGTGACATTTTGAAGAAATCATTTTATCACCAGAATAGCACCAGAATACTTTGTCACACTAATATTTTTTTCATTAGCATACCTTCATGTGGTTGTAGTCTGTGACCGTGTTTGGTTTTTTTTTTTATCTTGCCCAATCTCCACATCATGGTGCATTGTGCTGAGAATGCAGACAGACTTCATCTTTTTGGGCACATACACAGTCAGCATGGCACTGGGAGATCTAAACACCAGCCTGGAGAATTGTTCGTGTACTGAACTGACTTTAGCTGCAGGTGGAAGCTCCCGTCGCACTTTATTCATGGTGCCAAGCAGAGTTGTATTGCGGTGCAGCAGTCTATTAGCCAGCGAAAGTGACGTGAAGAAGTTGTCTGTTGTTACGGTTCTGCCTTTGTCCAGAAATGGCTCCATAAGCTTTATGACCACAGACTCGGAAAGTCTTTCTCCCGTGGGACGACTGGGATCTTTTCCTAAATAAGGAGTGGCATTGCACATGTACTTTGTCTCCAAATCTGCCGCAATCCAAAAAGGCAGAACCGTAACAACAGACAACTTCTTCACGTCACTTTCGCTGGCTAATAGACTGCTGCACCGCAATACAACTCTGCTTGGCACCATGAATAAAGTGCGACGGGAACTTCCACCTGCAGCTAAAGTCAGTTCAGTACACGAACAATTCTCCAGGCTGGTGTTTAGATCTCCCAGTGCTATGCTGACAGTGTATGTGCCCAAAAAGATGAAGTCTGTCTGCATTCTCAGCACAATGCACCATGATGTGGAGATTGGGCAAGATAAAAAAAAAAAACCAAACACGGTCACAGACTACAACCACATGAAGGTATGCTAATGAAAAAAATATTAGTGTGACAAAGTATTCTGGTGATAAAATGATTTCTTCAAAATGTCACATATATTTGTCTTTCTTTTTTCCCCAGCGTGGCGTTGACATCATGGACCAGAAGGCGCGTGCTTGTTCAGTGCGAACAGGAACACGCAGGTGGCCGGTTGCTGTGTTCTACAACATCCTTGACCTAGCAGCGATGAACGCACACGTACTGTATAAGGCATGCACGGGGTCCGCTGAGAAAAGAAGAGTGTTCATGGCTCACCTTGCAGAGGAACTTCGTCGTCGCTTCTTACAGGAAAAGGCGATGGAAAAAGAAAAGATGATACAGCATCAACAAACTTCCGTTCTAAGACCTCAGCTTCCCCCAGGGAAGAAAGTACAGTGTCAGGTGCTCATTCACTGTAATAGGAACCATAGCACAGAGAGGTGTGTACACTGCAACAAGTACACATGTCGTAAATGTAGGAATGGTGGACCTTGGGTGTGTGGGAACTGTTAATATTTGAATGTGATGATTTTATATAGCACGGATCGGAAATCAGCAGTTCTTAACATTGCACCACGCAAGCTGTCGTATCAACCACCAACTGTAACTTGCTTTATTTATTCTTCGGTTATAGTCTTGAATAAAAGTGCACTTTTATTTATGTGAAACCAGCTGTGTCAGATGGGGTTGTATGGATTGATTCTGAATGCGACTGCGAGAATGAAAAGTGAATTAAAAAAAAAAAAAAAAAGCTAACCTTTACCAGTATCATAAGTTACACCGCCTGTTACAGACTGAAATCAAATTTATGTTGTTATTCTAAAATTGTAAGAATAAGAGCAGTTCATTTCTCAAAGTGGAGCCGCACGGGATTGAACTCGCCACCCTCTGATCCCCAGTCAGGAGCTGATACCATTACGCCACCATGGCAGTTGTAGTAAGAATATCAATGTGGCATGCTAACGCGGCTTTTTTTTTTTTTTATTTTTTGAATGAAAGCGCACGTGTTCTCTTATTTGTACCTTTTGTGAAAGTGTTTCTTTGATATATGGACTTCAGGCTTCATACGTTACAGTATATAGTTTATGCCTACATTTTGTCATTTACTATTAGAATATGAAAAACGTTTCTGTTTTAAAAATGTGTTTGCACAGCCTACTATAGAAATGGAACACACATGAAATGCGTGTATTCCAAATAACGCTAGAATTATTTCCACTGTAAAACTCCACTTCAATCCCAGGTAATCAAATCAAGGCAAGGCTTGAGCTAGGAGAGAAGTTCATTCTAAGTCGGTGGGGGGATAGAATAGCTGGCTGTTAGTAGCTTTATCAGCACATTTAGATGACAAAGGACTCTGGCGGAGAGGTGCAAACGGATTTAAGACGCGATTTAAGGTGGGACGGATTTACGAGTTTTTTCGTAGGCTCTGGTAATTCTAGTGTTAAAGAAAAATCTGCAGTTCAAAGTTCGTTTGAAACCTTATTAAAAATTCAAAGATCATTTAGAAGAATTTCAGGAAAAATTTAATCACGCACACAAACATAGAATGTTTTCTGTAAGTCTTATGTTTTCTTATGTTAAGCTTCAATTACATTCTATGTTCAAGTAATGATATTTCTCTAGTTGTAACTATGAAGTCCAGGGTACCATTTGAAACTGTTTGTCGTCATTTTTTACCAAATGTAAGACAGAACAAAGACTGACTGAGTCTTTACTCAGATGACAAGACAAGACAATAAGTTAAAACACAGGGGAAAAGATTAAAACCTGCAATTTATATTTAGCTATATGCTATGAAGCCAAACATATTTAATTGTAAACACAGAGTTTTACATAGTAACACTACCATGGTAAGAATGTTATATATATATTGTGAAGCCCCAGGCACCCCAACCCCGACACAGACAAGAGACACAAGTTTGCCACACAATACACGTTTATTCAGGTGGGAAGCGCTTTTCTTGCTCCCCACAGCAACACAACACAAATAAACAGCACCAAAGCCCAGTCCTTCTCTTCTCTTCCTCTCTTCTCCACCTGCGCTCCTTTCATCCACCTACTTCTGACACTGGCTCTGCACGTAGTGGTGGCTGGCTCCTTTTATAGGACATATGGCTTCTTCCGGCAGCGCTTCCAGGTGTGGTGGAAGTGCTGCTAAATAGGACTTGTTCAAGGCCCAGGCGCCCCCTAGCAGTGGCCACGGGCCCCAGCAGGGTTGAGCTTCCATGCTTCAAAACCGTGGCCCTGCTGTAAGCCAAGAGGGCTGCCCTCTGTCAATCAAAGGGGAGATAATATCCTGAAAAAGCTCTTTCCCTCAGTCCTTCCATTGTCAAGGAGTCCCGGCCAGGTAAGGGCCCCAGCAGTCCGCCAATCTCTCTCTCTCTCTCTATATATATATACAGGTGCTGGTCATAAAATTAGAATATCATGACAAAGTTGATTTATTTCAGTAATTCCATTCAAAAAGTGAAACTTGTATATTAGATTCATTCATTACACACAGACTGATGTATTTCAAATGTTTATTTCTTTTAATGTTGATGATTATAACTGACAACTAATGAAAGTCCCAAATTCAGTATCTCGGAAAATTAGAATATCAATTAAGACCAATGCAAAAAAAGGATTTTTAGAAATGTTGGCCAACTGAAAGGTATGAACATGAAAAGTATGAGCATGTACAGCACTCAATATTTAGTTGGGGCTCCTTTGGCCTGGATTACTGCAGTAATGCGGCGTGGCATGGAGTCGATCAGTCTGTGGCACTGCTCAGGTGTTATGAGAGCCCATGTTGCTCTGATAGTGGCCTTCAGCTCTTCTGAATTGTTGGGTCTGGCGTATTGCATCTTCCTCTTCACAATACCCCATAGATCTTCTATGGGGTTAAGGTCAGGCGAGTTTGCTGGCCAATCAAGAACAGGAATACCATGGTCCTTAAACTAGGTACTGGTAGCTTTGGCACTGTGTGCAGGTGCCAGGTCCTGTTGGAAAATGAAATCTGCATCTCCATAAAGTTCGTCAGCAGCAGGAAGCATGAAGTGCTCTAAAACTTACTGGTAGATGGCTGCGTTGACCTTGGACCTCAGAAAACACAATGGACCAACACCAGCAGATGACATGGCACCCCAAACCATCACTGACTGTGGAAACTTTACACTGGACCTCACGCAACGTGAATTCTGTGCCTCTTCTCTCTTCCTCCAGACTCTGGGTACCTTGATTTCCAAAGGAAATGCAAAATTGACTTTCATCAGAGAACAAAACTTTGGACCACTCAGCAGCAGTCCAGTCCTTTTTGTCTTTAGCCCAGGCGAGACGCTTCTGACGCTGTCTCTTGTTCAAGAGTGGCTCCAGCTGCAGTCCACTCTTTGTGAATCTCCCCCACATTTTTGAATGGGTTTTGTTTCACAATCCTCTCCAGGGTGCGGTTATCCCTATTGCTTGTACACTTTTTTCTACCACATCTTGTCCTTCCCTTCGCCTCTCTATTAATGTGCTTGGACACAGAGCTCTGTGAACAGCCAGCCTCTTTAGCAATGACCTTTTGTGTCTTGCCCTCCTTGTGCAAGGTGTCAATGGTCGTATTTTGGACAACTGTCAAGTCAGCAGTCTTCCCCATGATTGTGTAGCCTAAAGAACTAGACTGAGAGACCATTTAAAGGCTTTTGCAGGTGTTTTGAGTTAATTAGCTGATTAGAGTGTGACACCAGGTGTCTTCAATATTGAACCTTTTCACAATATTCTAATTTTCCGAGATACTGAATTTGGGACTTTCATTAGTTGTCAGTTATAATCATCAACATTAACAGAAATAAACATTTGAAATACATCAGTCTGTGTGTAATGAATGAATCTAATATACAAGTTTCACTTTTTGAATGGAATTACTGAAATAAATCAACTTTGTCATGATATTCTAATTTTATGACCAGCACCTGTATATATATAAATATATATATATATATATATATATATATATATATATATATATATATATATATATATATATATATTTGCACAGCCAGTTTTTTACATTTGATTTAAATTCATACAACTAAATACTGCTTCACTAAAAATCTTTCTTCAGAAAACATCCCAGTACTCAGATGTTCCTAGGAAATGAAAGGCATACCGCTGTTATCTTTTTTGTTGAAAGTAGAGTAAATTATTATGCAGGGGTTCCCAAACTTTTTCATATGACTTTATTCATCCAAATTATGAATACCCATACAAACCCAGGGTTGGAAAGCAATGGATTCACCTCCACTGTGAAAGTCAGGGTTATGGAAAACAGGTAAGAGTGTACCATACTGGGCAAGAACAAGAAGCATTTCAAACACATGTCAAATTGCTAACACATATGAAATTAGAGTAACCATTTTAGAGAATTGAGACCTGAGTTTAGCAACAGAAAAGGGGAAGAGAACTTCTAGATACACAATTTAACTCCCAACAGTAGCCATAAAAGAAAATCAGGGAAGGATAAATATTGCCAGATTGTGTGCAATAATTTTGTACCTGGCAAGGAAACTTCACCCTGAACCCTGCTGTGAAACAGTGTGAAATGTTTAATAGCAGGTCTTTTTTTCCCCACAGTAACTTAGATAGAAGTGTCCTAACATTAGACAAGTACTTAGAAGGAGGAGGAAGTGGAAGCATTGCACTAACAAAACTGATACATTAAACAATATTCACTTTTGTAATAGCCATTCTGGACCAGAAGGACAGAGACAAAGATGACCAAGAAGTCTACTGAATCTCTGATTCTACTGAAAACTTTGTGATGGTTATGAGTAATGGTATTATACAACAAAGGTGATACATCTGTACCCAAGTACTTATTTGAAATGGCTAAAGGGATGCAAGAAAATAAGGAACAAATTTTAAAGAGACATTTTAACGTTAAGAGTGTAAATTTTGACTGGTTAATCTTGTAACGAGAGAGATGCTCTTAGGAATCAAACAACTTTAGAATATGGGGGTGATAGGTACAAGCATTATCCAAAGAATGTAAAACGTTATCAGCAAAAGGAGATATTTTATGGCTGGAGCCATTTATTGAGAGTAGGATGATTAACTCATGAGCCCTCAAGAGAAAAACTAAAAAAAAAAAGTGGAGAAGGGGGGCATCGCTGTCTGGTACCTTTAAAATTTTGGAACCGGTGAGTGATATTCAAATTAGTAACAACAGTCTGCATGAATGGCAAATATAATGCCTTGATCACATTAATGAAATTTGCTTCAAGCCCTGCTGAGTACTTCACTTATTACAGAAAATTCAACTCATCTGATGTTAAAATTGTGACTGGATGGAACAGAAATATCTAACATGTTGTTGGGCATTGCCACATCTTATAAAAGCAGTCTGATCAGGGAGGATTAGTTTATGAATAACAGGCTGCAGGTATCCTGCTAACAGCTTAGTTAGACGTTTTGCATCCATGTTCATGAGGGAAACTGGGAGATAACTGGCACATTCATTAGGGTCTATCCTGTTTAAGAAGATGGGTAATTAAGGCCACATTTAGTGACAGGTTCAATTTACTGATTGAGGATACTGTTTAACATCTGCAGATAAACAGATTTCAGGTGACTGCCAGTTCTCAGAGACTTCAGTGCTTCTTTCAGCACAGCCTTGAAAATTGAAAAGTCAAGTTTATCAGTGTCTTAGCTCATTTAAACAAAACTTGTAAGGGATAAATTCTCAAGAAGAAAAAGAAAGTTCCCTGTGGGAAGGGCCGGGGTTTTCAAGGAATGTTTGAGTAATATCCATAGAAGGTTTTTTGTAATTTGTAAAGGGTCATGAGTATATATCTAATTTATTTTTATAGACTAAATAGACATCAATGCCTGAAAATAGTTAATTATTTGCCAGTTGAGATTTCAAGTGTACACTGTGCTATTCAAAGGAATAACAGTTGTGCACAGTTTGTGATATAAAGCATGTTTAGTTTAAAAATATAAATAAAACCATGCCTTCTTGTAAACAATAAATACATTTGCAGAAAATATTACTTTACATCCTATGTAGTAGCATTTGGCTGGGGAAAGCAATTAGAAATGGGATGGAGAAATAAAAATAAAACTCTGCTGAACCATAGTCATAGTTTTCTACATTTTCTGTTTTGGGGCTAAATATTATATTTAATCAATTTTAATCCTTTTGGTTATTAAAATATCTGTTTATGAAAAGTAGTGCAAACGTGTTTTTGTAAACTTCAATTTTAAGTCTAAGAAGTTGTAGCGAGTTTCTCAAAATGCAATATCAGGAGTCCGATACACACAAGAACCTACTACACTTAGTAAGAGACTAATACTTACAGGTTCGGAATATGGACAGAACCTTAGCCCTAATTTGATCCCTTTTGATGGAGGTGTAATAAAGATGGCAAAACTGGGGGGGGGGGGGGGGGGGGGGATTGGGTGAGGTTTCTGAACTATAACAAAAGCGCCAATAGGTCTGTGGAATATTGCTTATCCGTTGTCCGGGCAAACGTAGGCTCACAGCATTGCAGCAGAGCGCCAAGGAAGCAAATCCGAGCCGATCGCGGTTGTGCTGTAAGCTCCTGTCGTCGATGGGTGATGCAAGGAACATTATTAATGCAGGGATCAGTATTACTTGGTCACTAACCTGCCCACGACCATGCCTGACTGCTGTGTCTGTGTGAAACAGAGTGGTTGATCCTGCTACAATAAAAAACCTGTTTCAAGCTGAATAAAGCTGGTTTTGCTAATGTACTGAGACTCAGCCTCATGTTTTGGGGTGCAAGACAGTGACTCACGTGTCACAACATACTACCCATTAGCAAATCATCCATGACATTGAACTGAACAAATAACCGAATACTGATGTATATGACCCTATCTGTGAATCACCCCTTTATAATAAACTGTGCAGAAAGACATTCAAGCAGATAAAGTAAATGAGTAAACATGACTACGTACAGACAGCACATGGATATACACAACACATACAGTACATGTATATACATATATATAAAGGTTTAAGTCACACACATTCCCCATTCCCTTTTTCATTATCCTCTTTGGCTTTGAATCTAACTGGCAGGGGTATTTCACCTTTAAATCCAGTGCATTGGTAAAAAGGTCACACTGGCATGATTCCCCTCTACAATATAAAGGAGCGTCCTCACCTTTTTGGAAATAAGTCCTTTCCTGGACGCCAAAGACCGCCTCACCCTGGTGTAATGGCATTAATGTGTCACTCGAGACGAAGACGCAAACATCACAACTAACAGGCAGTGCCGTGCACACATTTGTCCTCCACTGGTCAGTCAGCACTTTTTTTCGCATACCTCCGAACCAATCTACACATGGAGTTTCCGTGCCTTTTGGATCGCTCACTTTTTAATCCTCTCTCCCAGCTCCTTCTCCTCTCTTTTTCAAATTGTGTGCCTCCTTTTTTTTGAAGATGGTCCATTCTCTTATGACATACATCAGCACATTTATGCCAGGACCCACAGGCATGGTTTTGCCCCCTTTTTAAGAGATATCCTTAAAATACTCCATACCTAGGACATATATTCCAAAGGGAACAAGGGGGCAGAAACAGACACAGCACATAAAATTTGTAGCAACCATTATGTTTAGTTATTAAAATATCTGTTTATGAAAATTAGTTTAAATGTGTGTTTGTAAGACTAAGAAGTATGAGATTGTAATAGTACATTATCTGAGATTTTAATTGTACTTAATGAGACTACTGGCCAGTGCAGCAGTGTGTTGATTCCTTGAACCAGGAAATACTCTCTCTATTTTAGAAACATTTCTGTGTAGTGTTTGTCTCCTGGCAATACACACCTTGACTCATTCTAGACACTGAAGATCCACTTTTTCATCTTTTTTTCAATTGTTTGTAGGCATCTGCCATCTATTTAGCAGGTGTGTTTTTCTAATATTCATTGGTCACTCTATGACATGGGTGGCACGGTGACGCAGTGGTAGCGCTGTTACCTTGCAGTAGGGTGACCTGGGTTCGCTTCCCAGGTCCTCCCTGTGTGGAGTTTGCATATTCTCCCCGTGTTTGCATGGGTTTCCTCCGGGTGCTCCGGTTTCCTCTCACAGTCCAAAGACATGCAAGTTAGGTGCATTGCCATTCCTAAATTGTCCCTAGAGTGTGCTTGGTTTGTGTGTGTGTGTGTGCCCTGCGGTGGGCTGGCGGCCTGCCCGGGGTTTGTTCTTGCCCTGGCTGGGATTGGCTCTAGCAGACCCCTGTGACCCTGTGTTCGGATATAACAGGTTGGAAAATGATTGACTGACTGACTCTATGACATAAAATAAAAAATGAAAATATGCTCTTATAGTAATCATCTAAGGAAAGATTTTAGTAAAAAAAATATTAGTGAATATTACAGAATGGAAATAACTACTTTTCTGTTTACAGCATGCGATAGATAACTTACCATGGGGTGAAGACAGAACAACCATTGAAGAGCAAATTTTCCGACAAAAGAATTTTACCAGGGACCTGGAGAAAGCACCAACAATACTAAAGGCCAAAGCAGATATGGTATGTGTCATTATTTTTCTTATTTCTTTGTGTGTGCCATTTTTTTGTCTCATGTCTAATGCATGGATAAGGTCAACATTTAGAGTCTACCTAGTGAATTTTATTCAAAAAAGATTTTACATGATTTAAAAAAATATTTAGCTGGTATTTTATTTCTTAATCTATTTTCTTTACATTGATCATGCATGCTTTTATTTTTAGCTTTTCTCCATTTCAGAGATATAAACATAAATCATTACATTTATATAGCACGTTTCTCAGTACTCAAAGCGCTATCCACACAGTGAGGAACCGGGAAGTGAACCCACAATCTTCCACAGTCTCCTTAATGCAAGGCAGCAGCACTACCACTGCACTACCAGGTTCTTATCTTTATCAAAACAGTACTACAAAACATTTGATGATGTTTTATGTTTCATTTTAACAGGAAGGTAATAGGCCTATGATTGCAAGGCTTGAGGAAGAACACAGAACTTTGATGGTAAGAAGCACAGTAGTTATTCTCAATTAATTATAATTCGGATGTTTAATTAAATTTTAATGTTAATATAGTTAGCCAAAGTAAAATTTACATTTTCACTTATCAACTGTAACTTTCAAAATGATTACAGATTTAAGAATAAGTTGAAGTCATAAGATAAGACCTATAATATGAGATAATATATATGAGATATAATATGTGAATTTCCCCTTGGGATTAATAAAGTATCTATCTATCTATCTATCTATCTATCTATCTATCTATCTATCTATCTATCTATCTATCTATCTATCTATCTATCTATCTAAATTAAAATGTAAAATTTTGCTTATTAAACAAGCACACACTCTCCAATTTTATGGCGAGTCCAGAATAATAAATCACACTGGTGTTATATGTACATTCAAATCATTTAAAGGTTAACATAATAATTTGCAGTTAATTCTCCTTTGTGCTGGCACTGCCTGTAAAAATAGTTCATAATGACAATCAAGGCAAATAAAGTTAATTTATTTAAATCCTCAGTAATGAGGTGAAGAATAAGAAGTAAATATTATTTGATACTATTAACTGTATTGTGTTAAGTAAACAGTAACTTTCCAACAAATATAATGTAATTCATTTCCATCACTTTAAAATGTATTATTTTAAAAACAGAATAAACCACAGTTTTAATTTGTACCTTAAAGGTTTGCAGTTATGCCTTGAGAAATCAAGGTCAGCATTTTAAGTGATTGTACAGTGCAGTGCATTTTAGGTAGCACCATATCCAAAAAGAAATGTCACAACTGTTAAGTATTTCTGAACGCTTGATTTTTCTGCCATTAAAAAAGACTGTTTTTCTGACAGTGAACTGAAGTACCACTATAGACACAGCCAGATTGCTGCCATGTCTGAGTTATCTAATAGAGTGCTGACATCTAGTGGATGGCTTGTGGAAAACAAAATAGTGTTATAAACAGATAATGTTGTCTCACAAAAGGTATAAAGCTGCCGATATTTTCAAACAACTAGTTTTATTGCAATATTAATATTTTGATGATAATGACAGTGATCAAGGTAGTGACAATCAATTGAATGATGTGGAACCTGTATGCTCTGGCACTGATGTGGATAGCTTATCCAATGGTGTTTCTTCATGGCAAGGTGTTCGACTCATCACAACTGTGAGGACAGCTCTACATGGACATTTTTCTGCCCATTGAGTGCAAACCGTTGCCAACTACCAAATGTGTTGTGTGCAACAAGAGTGGGCAGTGGAAAGAAACACATTATATTTACAGCTCATGTTCATCTAAGCCTGCACTTTGTGAGGAGCCATTATTTTAGGACTTTAGTCATGCTACTGGTCAGAAACAGTTTCTTTACATTTTTGACAGTTACTATTGATAATAAAAACCATTCCTTTCTAATACATTTCTATACAGTTTTTACGAATTTTGATAAGAGGTCTTTATCATACATTATATGCATAGACCAATACTGCAGCATTCTGGTTATAGATGGTCCCGCAGTCAACGTGTTAAGATGTGTTCATAGATGTGAAGCCTCATACTTAAGTAACCAACTGTAGTTGGTTTACTAAACAGCAGTGTAATACTTTTCCATGATGACCTTATGAAGGGTTCAATTTGGGGTCACAAAATTTGCCAGTGAAGCTTTGGAAGTTTAGCTGAAGTTCATCTTATATTGCATTGAATAACTGCATGATTTTTCAAACAAATGCAACAAACACACAGACAGAAACCTTAGAATTGTGACTTCCCAGTGGGCACCATGTCAGACATCGTACATTTTTCAAATTCAGGTGAATCAGAGAAAGAACTTGCTTTGTCACATTACTCAGATACAACTGAATGTGTCATATCACTCACAAGCCCCTCTATTTACATGGCAATAACATGATAAATATTCTTGTTCTTTGAAGAGGAGTGATGCTGAACAGAGTCCACCTAATGTGATGAAATGTCATGCATTCTGAGGCATATTTCATTTGTTTTTGTGGCAAGCCTGCCTTTTCAGAAGGTGGCACACCAGAGAATGAACAGACGGTGCTTCATGCTGTTATGCAAAGTATGTTTGTTATACAGTGATGTTGACACGAGCATCTGATCAGTCTGGAGGCTGACACACTTATGATGAGTTGTTTCATTTCAAAAACAAAGTGATCTCTCTGAGAATAAACTTTGCTGATGAGTGTTATTTATGTTTGCTATAGTCATATTGGTAGATCTGTGCATGTGTAATGCAGACATTGTGTGTGTGTGTTTGTTAAACATTTTAAAGTTGGCTAATGTGAGTTTTCTCTAAAGCGTGTGTACTAATTATGTATATTTTCATAGACATTATTATGTATGTTATTAGATCTGTAAATTGAGTTTCTTGATGATTTGTTTACTTTGGACCTGAGTAATATCATTACTTCACCTTACTCTGCACTGCACGAATAGCAGAAATCACAAGTGTGATGTCTTCTACTGACAAATTAAACTCTGTTATTGTAAAATAATAAACCTGTGTGTATTACCACTTTCTCACTTCATCTAGAAATTTGATTGTCATTGATGAATGTGGAAATGTGCACTGAAATAACTTAATTTCATAATTCTTAGTTTACACTCTAATTTGTGAGTACAGCAGAGTCAAAAATAAGGCTTACTATATTTGGGAAACTACACTGATGCACCCATTAAACTATGAAAATTAAATAGATTTATCTACATTATCTGTAGGCATAATGATTTAAACCTCACTATTTTAAAAACTGTAGAAGTGAAGTTTGGTTTTGCAACTTCTATAGCAGGCTAAATAGAAAGTATAATAATTCCAAAAACATATTGATTTGTGCTGAATCAGACACTTAAAATGAATGTATATTTACAAATAATTTTGTCTTATTTAATATGTAAAATAATTTCTGGAAATAAATGTAAAATAGGAAACATAATGTTTTAAACTCTTTAATTCAGTTCTGGGTCTTTGGGGGCTGAAGCCTATCCCTAGGTATCACTGGGCCTAACACAGGAGTCATCCCTGGATCAGGTACCAGTTCACTGCAAGGCCCATTTGTACACACAGCCACATAGGGCCAATTTAGAAATGTCAGTTAACATAACCTACATGTCTTTGGGAATGTGGGAGAAAAGGTCAAATGCACAAAGGTGCAATACAATTTTCCTGTGTGCTTGTGTTCTCCATAACATAAGAATATAGTAGAGGTTGGGAGCATGCACTGATATAGTACGTTGCCGCACCCACCACGCAACAAACAACATCAGCATCCCAAAATTAGGACCCAAGTGCAGCCGTGCAATGAGTGACACCTCAGCACTACATTAGTTCGAATGGAATGGAATTGTGTAAGATTTTTTTTTACAGTGGCTGGAGTGCCAGTCCTGCCACCAACCCCTGAGTTCTCCCTGCAAATTGGAGGAACTGCTTCCAGGGCTGGATGCAGATTGACGTAATACAATAGCATCATTTTAAAAAGTGGTTATAAACCAACAATAAATATACACAACACTATACAGTACAGATACAAAAATATAACATAATTTGGTATATAATGTGGTGCTAAAATTAGATCACTACAGTAATAATGCAAATGTAATAATGTTCCTATTTAATTGCATTGCAAGTTAAGTCAGGTCACACAAGATTAATAATACTGTACCAGTGATGTTAATGGACAAGCTGCTGGCATGGTTTAGACAGCTGTCTTAAGAGGACTTGAACTTCATATCATAAAGCACCTGTCACACTGTTTCATACTTTACCAGGACACTTGTAAACAGATGATGCTCACTATTAGGTTGCTTATATGAATGACTTTGATTGTGTCTTACCTGTAAAATAAAGTCCTATGAATTCTCTTTCTTTGCTGTGTAGTAATAAGGAAGTAGGAAAATGTACTATGAAATGTAAAACTTGCATTTAAAATTCTTTTCAAAATAATATATTTAGATTTCTTATTTTTATCATTATTTTTCCTTTTCTAGAAAATGTCCAATGAAAGATTGGATCAACTAAGGCAGTTGTCAGAGGTAATAGATGAAATTTCCAGGGAAATCATGTGGGTAAATGAACGTGAAGAAGAAGAGTTGGTATATGATTGGAGTGATAAGAACAAAAACATTGCCCAAAAGCAGGAATTATACTCGGTAAGTTTTATGTAAAAAAATTTTTTTATGAAGAATTGACCATTGTATAATTTAAAATATTAACTTCACTTGGAATGGTTTGGGATTTCATTCCATATTTGTTCTGTAGTAGCTAATGTAGCAGTGGTGGCTACTGGCTATTGACTTGTTTAGTGCATTGTTAAGGTTAATTTACAGTTGGTTTGACTGTATACCATCAAACACTGAAAGAAAATTGAGTCTGAGCTGGACTGATATACCTGTGAGATTTCTATGGATAAAAACTCCATTCTGTTTTGAAATCTTTGGTTATGTAATGAATCAAAAGTAAAGGTACAAATCTGAAGACTAATGAACATTAAGGAAGTAAGTTATATTTAAAAGTCTAGCAAAATTCCCAGTTCAGGTTTGAGTTAAGCTAATGAGCAGCTGACAACAACCTTTAAAACCCTTCTGATTCTGCTGGATCATCTCAATTAATGTTTTTGAAAAATCTGAAGACCTGAATTGGATCCCTATGTAGTCTTTTCTGTTTAAGTCTATATGAGGTTTTGTTCCCATTATCTCTTAGAATAGAATAGATCTTTAATATAGAAGTGAATGTGGCTGCTGGTCTCTGAATAACTTCTAATGCTGCAGTGTATTTTTTGAAGTGTGCTAACTAGTATGGCATATGGTTCTTTCATGCAGTCTCAGCAATTGCTACATAGGTACATAGGGTTGAGGTATCCATTTTAAAATGACTGTTTTATTATGCATGTTAATTTGATACTAGATGGTCATAGTACTTGGTGGAAGAAAATGGTATTAATTTAGTAGAATTTCTGTGGGGGTAAGAGGAGTGCTCAGATTACAAGTTAACCTTCTTTGGGATGTGATTCCCTCATTATCAGCTGTCTTCTTTTCATGATTATGGTAATTATCGGTAATTATAACTGTTTCATTAGTTTTTCCTAATATTTGCAATTTTGGCAACACCTGAAACTATTTATTTACTCATTACATCTAAATCTACCCATTCATTTTCATGAGTGTTACATTACTATTACCTAGTCTTAAGATGTTGGAGTTTTTTTCAGCAGCATTGTAGACAAGTGATGAACCAACCCGAGATAATGGCTGGTGCTTGCAGGCATACTTAAACTCCTAGATAAGGCTGACATTCATACAGAGCCGATTTGCAATCACTAGTTAATCTAACATGCCTGTCATCAGGTTTTGGGAGGAAGTAGTATTACACAGAGAATATGAATTCAAATAAATTTAAAGCATATAAGTCCTACACAAACATTCTCAGGTTTTTAGATAAGCATCTTGGCTTGTCCACTTTGTTTGTGCAATTTACATGTTCTGATGATGTCAACATGGGTTTTGTCTTTGTGCTCCAGGTATTTCACACTTCCCAAAAATGTGCTTATTTGTATTGATTAATGGCTCTAAACTGGTCCAGAAGGAGTCAGTGTCTGTTTCGACAGTGTATCATGTTTGTCTGTCCCGGGTGATTTTCAACTATATGACTAATAATGTCATAGGCTCTGGCCCCACATGATCTCATATAGGAAAAATTAGACAGAAAATAATTATTGTAATGTATTTTCTCTTATCTTATAAGATACTTTAAGTAAAGGTTTTGGCCAAATATATAATAGTATGTATAACTGTTTCAAATAAGATGTTGTTTCAAAGGCCAACCATTGTGAACCATAAATATACTTTTTACATGCAAAAGGTCTGTAACTAATGTGGCCAATGTTGCCAGAATGTAATGGGTGGCACAAAAATGTAAATAATTAATTCAGTGTTTATTAGATAAAATAAACTTTTTATGGGATTGTTGAACCTTGTTATAGCACATTTTAGCTGATTACACTAAGTGCTAACTGTGTTTTTCTTTTTCTTACAAGAATGAGAGAACTATACGATTATGATGTTTATTTTCCTTTTAACTATTTATTGGGTACTACTGTAGAAGTTGTTAGTTTTTCCTCAAAAGGACTTGGCAAAATGTTAAAGAAATTAATGATTTTGTTTATTTTTTTGTGAAGAAGCTAATGAGCCAATTAGAAGATAAAGAGAAACAACTAAATAAACTTAAGCAAAAAGTGGACAATCTGCTAATGAACGGCCACCCTGCAAAAGATAAGATTGAGGTAATTTATTTAGGCTTTGACAATTTAAATTGTATATCAGAATTATAGGTTCTCATTTTCTACTGCATTTAAACTTTTTTGAATTTTGTTTTTGTTTCATCTGACATTATAAACCCAAAAACATTTAAACACGGAAACCTTTGTAGAGAACTAAACTATTCAATTACATTTTAAATGCATTTTCCATTTGTCTGTCGGGTTACCTGCTTAGTCATTTTCATGATTGCAGGGTATCACAGTGTTTCCTCGCAACCTCCAATGAAATACAGAGACCTTTACAAAACATGCTAGGGAGGTGCATGGTGCATTGTTCATTTTACTGAACTTCAATTAATTCCATACATACAATGATTCATAAATTGCTTTATCTATTACTTAGACTGAGGTGTTCCCTTTTATTTTCAAGGTGTGGTCAAAATCTTGCTTGTTTCTTTTTAGGAAACAAACTGAAAGGGCCATAGTAGCCTTTTTGCTTCACCATAGATTGCTTTGTTTAATATTTGTAACATTTAGTTTTGTTTCGTTTACATTGCTAAATTGCCAAACAACTTGTTTCTTCTTGCATTACCAAGGCAACAAGAAAATTACGTCTCCCCTAGCTTTGTGTGATTATAATTCAAAGATATGAAGTACTTTTACTTATTAAAGTGACACATGATACTGAATACATTGCAAATGTTTATTTTTTTTTTTTACAAATAAATAGCATTTTTGTGTTTTCAGATATATATTGGTACTGGCTTTTCAATAATTTAATTAGAGTTAAGGTAATAATTTGTGATTAATGTCTTCAATCTGATACACAGAAAGGTATTGCATGACTTTTAAAGTAATGCACTAATAATCAGCTTTTGAATATGTAAATCGGTGAGGCTCAGAAAGCCAGCAGCCATACTACCTGCACTTCTGAATAGGTAATCCATTTAAAGCTAATCATATGTGGTGGTTGGTGGACTTGGAGGTATGCTCCTGACATGCCATCAATATATAAAATGATATAATATAACTATAACATTAAAATACTGTATATTGAATTATACATACATTTGGTATTATTTTCTTTTTTGGTTAAAGATAAAAACATCCTTAAACTTCACTTCATGTCAGCCATTTTTAGTTTTTTTTTATCTACCATAGGTTGGTCATTTTTTATATGTGCAATAATTTGCACTATTAAAGCATGGGGCCATCTGAAAATGAATTCTACCCATGCTCATTAATGGAGCTTGTCAGAATGAAGCAAAATAAAATGTACAATTTTTTAGTGGCTTCTAACAGACAATAAATGAAATCTAAATAATACACCATTTTCTAAAGAAATATTGCATATTTGCAAAGAAACAGGGTACAGCATGAAATAATCTCAACCTTATTACACTTAGTATGTGGATCTATTAATATACTGTGCCCCATCAAATAAAACAACAAGGTCTTAAATAATTCTTATTAAAAGCCACAAACTCATAATTTATTTTCATTTACTCTTACTCCCCCTTGGAAAAAGCTGCTTCCACTTAATTAGAAGGATACAGAAGGAAAACAAACTGCTTTTCCAAATGTCCCTGAAATTAATAAGCTCTGTTATTCTAGTTGGATGGAAATCGAAACTTAAACATTACCCTGAATGCTTTGTTCTCTTATAAGTACATGCAAAATCCAACATTGGGTCCCTGAGAATGCAGGAGACTCATTATTTATCTATTAAAATTCAACAAAATATTGGCTAATTGTACTGTATGCTGATTGTCAATCACTTTTAAATAGCAAATAAAACCACTGATAACAATCCCTGATTGGTTAATTGGTGTATCACTATGTATTTAATAAAGCATATGAGATGTTATACTAGTTTGTTGTATATGCTTTTTGTAAGCACAGACAGTTAATGCAAAAACAATTTGTGTTGTGTTTCTTAGGCATACATGGAAACTTTGCAGACTCAATGGAGCTGGATTCTTCAGATAATAAAATGCATTGACGTGCACTTGAAGGAAAATGCAGCTTATTTCCAGGTATGCACACTAATAATTAGTTATTATGACTCATTCATATATGTGAATAAACAATATGAAGCTGTTACGTAACTGAACTTTATGTAAAAAAAATGTGTCCAGAAATTTAACGATTGATCACAAAATTCTTGACCCTTCATCTTATGCCTGTCTTAACACAGATATTTTGATTGTCACAGAGTTAAAGCTTTCTTTTATACTTAGCCAGCCTTCCTTTTGAATTGAATAATGGCAGAAATAAAAGTGAACATGTGATAGCATAGAATTAATCAATAATTCCTCTGATTTAACATGTTGATTTGATATTGTGTACAGTATCTGACTTAAAGTACCTGCCTTAAATAAAAAATGAAAAGTCAAAGCTAAAACATTAAATAATAATAACATTAAATAATAATGTACACCTAATCACCTACTTTAACACTTTCTATCCTAAGCTGAAAATCTGGCTGGAGTTACCTTGGCATTTTTGACTATAAGATGGTGTTATTTAATTCTATAATCATATTTTTTAATGTCTTCTGATTCAGTAAACAATCAGCTACCCTGTATAATATAGGATTGTGAAAACTTTATGAGGATTCCCATGTGTCTTTGAAAACCCGGAAAACCTTGAATTAACAAAATGGTTTTTCAGCTATGGAAAGCCTTTGGAAATTGAGAAAAAAATGTCAGATGTTCTGGAAAACACTTGGAAAATATTTAATCTAAAAATACAGATTGTTGTTTCTATTATTATGTCAGTGGACACAGCAAAATATTGAAATGTTGTGTGGATAAATAAAAATACATTACTTTGGGGGAACATAACACCAGTTAGAGAAGAGCCTGCTGCTTTCTGCATGGCTCTCATACATTCCAACTTCCAGTGACAAGGCAGTATATAGCATATATATAATCACACTCCTTTTATTCAACAGTAGGACGAAGCCTGGTAGTAGTGATAGTAATACTTATAAATTGCTGACTGTGAATTTATAAATTAAAGCAACATGCATAAGGTGATACTTAGTTTGCTACATGCTGATGAGAGACTTTTTCTTTAGTGCTTCAATGATATTTTCTTTTTTGTGATGATGTGTAGTTTTTCATGATTAGAAGAGGCTCTCACAAAAAGTATTAAGGTGTTATCAAAAATATTATAATTGGCACAGCACATTTAACAGTTTAGAAGGCTTTCATTCATTACCATTGTTAAATAAAGACATTAATATGAATTAACAGCATATAAAACATAACCTGCAGATCTCTTTGGTTGTTTTTCCATGGTTACCTTATTAACCAATATATTTCTGCCTCCTATGACACTATACCTTATAATTTGAACATTTAAAGAGCTTTACGTAATATATAATATGTACTTCTAATATGATTCTGCAGCACAGAACAAACCCTTTTTTTTTGCCCAAGGGCAAAACAAATTGTTTGAACACAGAAATAAAATAAAACATACATAAAAAATGACAAAAAGCAAGCTATTAAATAAGTAAAGATAGATATCATTGACATATAAATAACTTACATTATGTCTTAGGTTGCAGATAATTCCCCCTGTTTGTGGCTTGACACAAATAAAAATGTCACATTTCTTAAGAAATTAAAGATTCACCATTTTTACATGCCAACTGAACCACCTTAGCAGCAACAACTGATCTATAATAAATAAAGATAAAATAAACATTTTATAAATCATTTATTAAAGTTTTTGTGATCTGAACCAATCTGTTTCAGTTTTTTACAGCCTTTTCCTTGAATCAAAAAAAAAAGAGAGAGATCCTTTTGTGGTCAGGTCATTTTTTTAATTCAGGACATATTTTGTTATTTATAACATACCACTTCCCTCTGCGTCATTTTGTTTTTATTATGGATACCAACATTTTTTGCTGTTTGTGATGCAGGGTTACCACTGTTGCTAAGTGTATGACACAAAACATCATTACTGTGACATCATAAAGGTCGATATTGTACAGTTCCTCATTGTCCACATTGTGGATTCATTGAAAAAATAAAACTTGGGATTAACAAATGCTTCTGTTAAATTTCATTGACTTCCAGAAAGCCTTTGACAGCCTATGCCGTGACACTCTATGAAAGATCATGTGGTCATATGGAGTTACTCTAAAGATGGTCACATTTATGGGGATGCTCTACCATCAGTTTCAGTGCAGCATCATAGTTGACAGAACCCTATCAGAGTTGTTTCCAGTAGAGTCCAGTAGGTGACAGGGATGTATCATCTCTTGCATCCTCTTTCTGGTTGCCATTGACTGGATCATGCAGAAGACTACATCTGATAAACCTAGAGGCATTCAGTGGACCCTATTATCCCAGCTTGAAGATCTTGACTTTGCCAGTGACCTAGCTGCCCCCTCCTCAAAATTACAACATTTGCACGAGAAGACTGACAGACTGAACACCTTTGCCAAGCAAACAGGCCTCAACATTAGTGCATAAATGCCAATCCTAGTCACAGTAACTGATGTTCTACTCAAATACATTGAGTTTACATATCTTCACAGTCTTGTTAGCAAGGTCAATGCAGCACAAAAACACATCAGAGGAAGACTTGGGAAAGCACACAGTGCATCTGCAAGACTTCAGCTCATCTATAAGTCCAACAGTACACCCTGAAACAAAGGCCAGACTTTATAACAGCAATGACAAAGCTGTTCTTTTGTGTGGCTCTGAATGCTGGCACATTGTAAACGGAGACATGAATAAGATAGACACCTTCTACAATGGATGTCTCAGGAAGATCTGTTGTATCTTCTGGCCCAAGAAAATCTCTAATGAAGACATTTTCAAAAAACCTAAGAGCCAGAGTGTAGCATTGGAGATCAAGCCCTGACACTTAAGCTGGCTTGACCACATCTTTAAAATGAACCAGAACAGTATTCTATAAGGTTGGTCTGACATGGACACCACCTGGGAAGTGCAAACAAGGACAGCTTAAAACAACCTGCCGGCGAACTGTGATAAATGAGCTGAAGGGGATGGATGTAACATGGGGTGAAGCCAAACACAGCACAAAGAGGATTAATCTAATCTAGTCTCTTGAATTCCTAATTATAAACTAATTCCTCTTTCCTGACTACGATTTACGTCTTTTGATTTGACCCAGTTTCTTGATCCTTTTTTGTTCCTGATCCTGATTTGTTTTTGACTCTGTTTCTACATTCTTTTATATATGAGTTTAATTTCACAATATGAACTTGTTCTATGCACAGTATGTTCTGCTAGTACCTTTCAGGATATCCATACACAGCAAGGTTGTTTGAGGTTATTTACTGATTTAGGTTATTTTTCTAAAAGTAACTAAATTGTACTTTTACTTAAGTTTTTTTTTTCAGCGCCAATTTTTTTACTTTTACTTCAGTAGTTTCCACATCATACATTTTTACCTTTAATTAATACATTTTTGTCTAAGCTATAATATTTCTACCTAAGTAAATTTTTTTGTACTGTATGTGTTTGTAGCCTTTCTTCTCTTTTTCTCCTGTTGCTTAAATTATGCTTTATGTAGCATCTATAAAATAATTTAAAGCACAGATTATTGCAAAGTATTAATTACAAATTATTATTTTACCCACTTGCGACATATCGCATTAACTGAATGTTAAATAGGTTTAATAAGGCAGAACACCATAAGTGTCATATATATTTAATAGTGGATAAAGTTTCCCCTTTCTGCCTGGGAAACTACTAATTCTCTGAAGTAATGATTAATTTGCTTTTTTCTAGCATAACAGCTAAAATCTGATTTCTTTAACAAAAAAACATAACAGATTATATAACTTTTAACAGTGCCATAATGTTTTATTTTATGAATCAAAATATACTGTACAACCTCCCATACAGTTTCCCGGAAGACTGGGACTACCTAGTTTTATTTGGGTGTCACCTAGACATTTATAAGGAAAGGCATGTAGAAGGCAAGCTTCTTAATTGTCATAAGTTTTGTAGCTCTTAAGGATGTGTATATATCATCCTCAGAGTTTGGGATACCTCCAGGATGTGAACTAAGCACCTTCCTTTTGAGGATCTTGGTCAGTACTATATGGGCGGCACGGTGGCACAGTGGTATAGTGCTGCTGCCTCGCAGTTAGGAGACCTGGGTCCTCCCTGCGTGGAGTTTGCATGTTCTCCCCATGTCTGCATGGGTTTCCTCCGGGTGCTCCGGTTTCCTCCCACAGTCCAAAGACATGCAGGTTAGGTGCATTGTCGAACCTAAATTATCCCTAGTGTGGGTGTGTGTGTGCATGTGCCCTGCGTTGGACTGGCACCTTGCCCGGAGTTTGTTTTATTGCCTTGCACCCTGTGTTAGGGATTGGCTCCAGCAGACCCCCGTGACCCTGTAGTTAGGATATAGTGGGTTGGATAATGGATGGATGGATGGATGGATGGATATCTACTGTATATGTGTAAATAGCATATCTTCAATAAAAACTTGCTTGCAGCTTTTCCATATTTTAATTGTGACTTTTAATCTGAACTTTTTCTTTGCAATAGTTTTTCAGTGATGCGCAAACAACAGAAAACAGCCTTAAGAAACAACAAGAACTGCTAAGAAGTAAATTTGTGTGTGATAAGAACACACAACTGCCTCGGATTCAAGACTTAATAAGAGACCTGGAGGTAAGACTAAGCCATGAATTAATTGTAATAAATAGTGATGAGCATGTCAGGGAGAATTGCATTTTAAAATTTCAAGGTATTATTAAAAAATATTTGATGAGCCATCTCTCCATGCTACACAACTATGACATTTATTTATTTTTCTGATGTATATTGAAAGTCCGATTACAACAGTAGAGAACACCCTCTAAAACCCTTCTCCTGTGATCAGAGAAAGAGATGCATTTTTAAGGGTCAATTTGTTCCCCTGCTGACTTAAAACTAGGGGCAATGTATGAAAAATAGAGCCCTTTTTTGCAAAACATATTGCATTTTACCTTATCATAACTGCGGAATTGTCAAAACTAAGTATTATGTAATGATTTAATAATTTAAAAAAAACATGTTTCGTATAAGTCAGTGGTACTTTAAAGTCATTCAGAATGAGGATGAATTTGCTGAAGTCGAAGATGCAGTGGTCCATCTATGGCCAATAGTTTCTTGTTAGTGTTCTTCTGCATTACAGTTACCATATTTATTTTTCTATATGCAGTTGTCTGAAAAATGATAAAATTGTAATCCAGTCTTGCTGGCTCACACATGGAAAAGTTAACAAACAATTATCATCTGCAGGGAAGTTGGATGGTGTTTCTCATGGTTGTAATATTATATACTTTGCTATGACCATTTAGTAGCATGCATGTCGGGCTGCAGCCTGACTGCTATAAATAAATACTGTAAGTATGTACAGTATATAGTGGGCTGATGTATCCAAGAGTTATAAAACTTTGGTTTTATATGGCGAATGATATTTTGCAGTCCACCTGATTAACAATTTGTGGATCACACTTTGAGAACCAGCTGCCAACATGGTTTAACCATTGTAGCATTTTAACTAATTACATTAATTAATTGATCAAATAATCAATTAATCAATTAATTAATGAAGCTAATTAAATTAGTAAAACATTATCAGAGAGACTCATCACTTGCCATGTGCTTGGGTGATTGGTACCCAAGCTGAATTTATGTTTCTACTGCCCTTCTCCTTACAAAATCACCAGAAGCACTGTTTTGGCTGTGGGGGAAAACCTGGCAAGTCTTGCAATATAATCCAGGTACAGAATTTTATAAGCATGTGTTTCTCTTTTGAGCCAGTGTAACTTTCATTTTTCAATTGCTGATAGACTGACCTTTTATATAATTATGGGCTGCTGTTTTGGTGTATTGTGTTATATTTTTTCAGTTTGCATTTTAAGCTATAAACAAAATAATAATTTTTTTTTCTTGCTGGGCCAGTTTTCTAAATATATTTTTATGTGTTATTTTCCTTCATATCTACTTAATGTTACTGTTCAGCCTTTATTTTCCATTATTTAAATTTTTGTTTAAAATGTTGATCTTTTTTGTAATGAATCGAAGTTTATTCTAGAGACTTTTATAATGAATTTTGCAGAAAGAAAAGGAAAGGACTTCAGAATTTAAAAGACATGTGCAACATCTAATAAATAGATCAAAGACGATCGTACAGCTGAAACCTCGTAGCCCAGAATATAAAATCACCAGTCCTGTCATCCTTAAGGCTCTATGTGACTTCAAACTGGAGCAGGTAAGCCTGTAAAAGTTCTGAGATACTGGAAATATGGTGATTTCATTATGTTGATGTGACTTGACTTTAAGGGCATATGTCATTTTATGTAGTCTCTTATATGTGAGGGATTTAAAAAAAATAAATTTTATAAAATTTCAAAAATATGCATTACAGAAGAGGTATTATAACAGTCAAACGCACATTGCTATAAACAAAAAGAAAAAAAAAGCAGAAAAAGAAATCACAAGCAATCCTGTAAGTCACAGAAAGAGTTAAGTTTTGATAATCTTATACCTTAAAATACAGAGCTAAATTATTTTGTGATCAACGGGGGTGCTACAGAGCACCAAACCTCAAACACGAATACACAGACAAGTCCCAAGTTCAAACAAAGGTTTTTATTTTAAAGAAATACCTCCATACAGCAACTAGAAGTACTCTTCTTCTGTCTTATCTCTTTCTAGACACGGACCCCAACAGGGCTGTGCTACTGGACTACAATTCAAAATAAAAAAATAAATAGGGCGGCACGGTGGTGCAGTGGGTAGCGCTGCTGCCTCGCAGTTAGAAGACCCGGGTTCACTTCCCGGGTCCTCCCTGTGTAGAGTTTGCATGTACTCCCCCTGCCTGCGTTGGTTTCCTCCGCGTACTCCGGTTTCCTCCTACAGTCCAAAAACATGCAGTTTAGGTGCATTGGCGATTCTCAATTGTCCCTAGTGTGTGCTTGGTGTGTGTGTGCCCGGCAGTGGGCTGGTGCCCTGCCTGGGGTTTGTTTCCTACCTTGCACCCTGTGTTGGCAAGGATTGGCTCCTGCAGACCCCTGTGACCCTGTAGTTAGGATATAGCAGATTGGATAATTGATGGATAAATAAATAAATAATATATGAAATTATAGATGACATTGAGGCTGTCTCAATCTCAAAAGGCCTTTGGGAAAATGTGTTGCCCCCCACCTGTCCACTTCCTTTACAGTCGCTTGCTATCTGGTGCTACGTTGAAAGTGGCAAGAAGGGAAATGCTGGCAAAGTTTGTCGGCTAGGGATTAAAAGGGACGCTTCGGTGGTCGTAGGACGGGAAAGGATGTAAGTGAATACGCATGTGAGAGGTTAGCTTGCTTATATAAAGAAATGCGTGCACACATGACGGAAAATGGGTGACTAGGTCCTTTAATAGCTGAAAATGGGACAAGATTATAAAAACACTGCAAGAACTGGGTATATTGTCAGTTGAAGATAAGAGAGGCAGACACAGTTCCGGTAGACATTGAAGTAATATGGATGTAAGCATGTTTTGCTGGATAAAATGGGCTGAGATTCCTTTGAAACCACAATCTGCTGCTATTATTACAGACCTGGATTCATCTGGCACGTCTTCATTCACAACATGTAAAGCACAGTCACATTAACCATATTAAATTAACATATTTAGGGGTTACATAAAAAAAATTTTTTTTTAAAAATTACTGGTTCCTGCCTTGCGCCCTGTGTTGGTTGGGATTGGCTCCAGCAGACCCCCGTAACCCTGTGTTCGGATTCAGTGGGTCGGAAAATGGATGGATGGATGGATGAAAAAAAAAATTTCATCACAGAAATTTTTAACATGTTATTCATATGCATTAACAGCGATTAACACTAGAATTACCAGAGTCTACGAAAAAACTCGTAGATCCGGCCCACCTTAAATCGCTTCTTAATCCGTTCACACCTCTCCGCCGGCGTCTTTTGTCCTCTAAATGTGCTGATAAAAGACAAGCTGCCAGCAGCCGGCTATTCTATCCCCCCTCCGACTTAGAACGTGAATGCACTTTTCCCAGCTCATGCCTTGATTGATTGTCTGGGAGTGAACTGGAGTTTTAGAGTTGAAATAATACGATCGTTATTTGGAACACACGCATTCCATGTGTGTACCGTTTCTACAGTAATCTGTGTAAACACACTGTTAAAACAGAAACTTTTTCATATTTTAGTAATAAATGTTACAAAATGTAGGCATAAACTATAGAATGTGTAAAGCCCGAGTTCCTAAGATCAAATAAACACTTCCACAAAACCTTCACACACCATACAACAGCTTCTGTGGTGTAGCGCGCTAAGATTTGCCTCTCAGAGTGAGTAGCTTTTCTCTGCCTCACAAACATGAGTTCAATTCCACGCTGGGGATAAAGTGTTACTTCTTTTTTTTCTTTTTAACCTCAAACGGACATAAAATTTGTAAATTGGTATGCACTGTCAGTTAATGAGATCGTTATATTTTCATGTGGGATGCTCCTTTTAAAATATTTTTTTAACAATTGACACTGCAATTAACATGAACAACTGTCCTTATAACTTATTTTTTTCAAGATCCATAACACACAGACAGACAGAGCACTGCGTAATACAGAGACAGACAGGCAGAGATATACAAATAAACAGGGAAGGCACATGTACTGAAAGAAAAAAAAAATCAACATGTGCGTTGTTCCTGCAGCACTGAATAAGCTCATGCGCTCTAACATCACCCCTCCCCCCGATCTGGCTCTCTAAGTAACAGCGCAAGTACAGACGCAAACCGAGCGTAATCAAGAATCCTGGTTCGATCCCCACTCACTCCTATATTTGCCGTTTTCAGTAGTAAGCTGCTCTTTTTGTTAATATTATACAGTACACACATGCACTTGATTTGTGTCTGTACTTACGCTGTTACTTAGAGAGCCAGATCGGGGGGAGGGGTGATGTTAGAGCGCATGAGCTTATTCAGTGCTGCAGAAACAACGCACATGTTGATTTTTTTTTTCTTTCAGTACATGTGCCTTCCCTGTTTATTTGTATATCTCTGCCTGTCTGTCTCTGTATTACGCAGTGCTCTGTCTGTCTGTGTGTTATGGATCTTGAAAAAAATAAGTTATAAGGACAGTTGTTCATGTTAATTGCAGTGTCAATTGTTAAAAAAATATTTTAAAAGGAGCATCCCACATGAAAATATAACGATCTCATTAACTGACAGTGCATACCAATTTACAAATTTTATGTCCGTTTGAGGTTAAAAAGAAAAAAAAGAAGTAACACTTTATCCCCAGCGGGGAATTGAACTCATGTTTGTGAGGCAGAGAAAAGCTACTTGCTCTGAGAGGCAAATCTTAGCACGCTACACCACGGAAGCTGTTGTATGGTGTGTGAAGCTTTTGTGGAAGTGTTTATTTGACCTTAGGAACTCGGGTTTTACACATTCTATAGTTTATGCCTACATTTTGTAACATTTATTACTAAAATATGAAAAAGTTTCTGTTTTAACAATGTGTTTACACAGATTACTGTAGAAACGGTACACACATGGAATGCATGTGTTCCAAATAACGATCGTATTATTTCAACTCTAAAACTCCAGTTCACTCCCAGACAATCAATCAAGGCATGAGCTGGGAAAAGTGCATTCACGTTCTAAGTCGGAGAGGGGATGGAATAGCCGGCTGCTGGCAGCTTGTCTTTTATCAGCACATTTAGAGGACAAAAGACGCTGGCAGAGAGGTGTGAACGGATTAAGAAGCGATTTAAGGTGGGCCGGATCTACGAGTTTTTTCGTAGACTCTGGTAATTCTAGTGTTAATCAGCAGCCCTACTTTGTTGTGTTACCATGATGTATATAATTTTGCTTCTTCTTCTTCTTCTTTCGGCTGCTCTTGTTAGGGGTTGCCACAGCGGATCATCTTGTTCCATATCTTCCTATCCTATAATTCTTGGTCTGTCATACCCATCACCTGCATGTCTTCTCTCACCACAACCATAAACCTTCGCTTAGATCTTCCTCTTTTCCTTTTGCCTGGCAGCTCTATTCTTGGCATCCTTTTCTCAATATTTCCAGCATCTCTCCTCTGTACATGTCCAAACCAACGCAATCTCGCCTCTCTGACTTTGTTTCCCAACCATCCAACCTGAGCCGACCCTCTAATGTACTAATTTCTAATCCTGTTCATCTTTGTCACACCCAATGCAAATTTTAGTATCTTTAACTCTGCCACCTCCAGCTCTGTCTCCTGTTTTCTGGTCACTGCCACCGCCTCCAACCCATATAACAAAGCTGGTCTCACTACCGTCCTGTAGACCTTCTGTTTCACTCTTGCTGATAATTGTCTGTCACAAATTAATCCTAATACTCTTCTCCACAGATTCCAGCCTGCCTGCACTCTTTTTTCACCTCTCTTCCACAATCCCCGTTACTCTGTACTGTTGATCCCAAGTATTTAAACTCATCCACCTTCACCAGCTCTACTCCCTGCATCCTCACCATTCCACTGACCTTCCTCTCATTCACACACATGTATTCTGTCTGTTCCTACTGACCTTCATTCCTCTTCTCTCTAGAGTATATCTCCACCTCTCCAGGGTCTCCTCAAACTGCACCCTACTCTCACTACAGATCATAATGTCACCAGAAAACATCATAGTCCAAGGGGACTTCTGTCTAATCTCATCTGTCAACTTGTCCATCACCATTGCAAATAAGAAAGGGCTCAGAGCCAACCCCTGATATAATCCCACCTCCACTTTGAATGCATCCATCACTCCTACTACAGATCTCACCACTGTCACACTTCTCTTGTACATATCCTGTACAACTCTTACATACTTCTCTGCCACTCCCGACTTCCTCATACAATACCACAGCTCCTCCCAAAGCATCGTGTCATATGCTTTCTCCACGTCCACAAAGACACAATGCAACTCCTTTTGGCCTTCTCTAAACTTCTCCATCAACACCCTCAGAGCAAACATTGCATCTGTGGTGCTCTTTATTGGCATGAAACCATACTGCTGCTCACTAATCATCACCTCCCTTAACCTAGCTTCCACTACTCTTTCCCATAACTTCAAGCTGTGGCTAATCAATTTTATCCCCCTGTAGTTACTATAGCTCTGCACATCCCCCTTATTCTTAAAAATTGGCACCAGTACACTTCTTCTCCACTCCTCAGGCATCCTCTCACTTTCCAAGATTTCATTAAACAATTTGGGTAATAACTATACTGCCATCTCTCCTAAACAGCTCCATGCTTCCACAGATATGTCATGTGGACTGTCTTTACTTCCTCCTTGCTAACCCATTGCACTTCCTGATTCACTATCTCCACATCATCAAACCTTCTCTCTCTCTCTCTGTCTCATTCTCTTCACTCATCAGCCACACAAAGTACTCTTTCCATCCTCTCAACACACCCTCCTTGCTTGTGGGGATGTTTCCATCTTTATACTTTATGACCCTAACTTGCTGCACTTCTTTTCTAGCTCAGTCCCTCTGTCTAGCCAATCGATACTGTTCCTTTTCTCCCTCCTCAGTGTCCAACCTCTCATACAACTCATCATACGCCTTTTCTTTAGCCTTTGCCACCTCTCTCTTCACCTTGTGCCTTATCTTCTTATACTCTTGTCTACTTTCTGCATCTCTGTGACTATCCCACTTCTTCTTCGCCACCCTCTTCCTCTGTATACTCTTCTGTACTTCCCCATTCCACCACCAGGTTTCCTTTTCCTCCTTCCTCTGTCCAGATGTCATGTCAAGCACCCTCCTAGCTGTCACCATTACTACTTCTGCTGTAGTTGCCCAGCTGTCTGGTAACTCTTCACTGCCATCCAATCCCTGTCTTACCTCCTCCCTAACCTCAACCTTCTTCATTCCTGTCCTTGACACCATACCTACCCATCACCTCCTCGTCTCCTCTGTTCCCTTCACCAACATGTTCATTGAAATCTGATTCAATCACCACTTTCTGTCCCTTGGGTACACTGTCAATCACTTCATCCAACTCACGCCAGAAATCTTCTTTCTTATTCATTGCACACCCAACTTGCAGGGCATATGTACTAACAACATTCATCATCACACCTCCAATTTCCAGCTTCATAATCATTACTGTGTTTGACACTCTTTTCACTTTCAAACCACTCTTGACATACTGTTCCTTCAGAATAACCCCTACCTGATTTCTCCGCCTATCCACACCATGATAGAACAATTTGAATCCACCTCTGATCCACCTGGCTTTACTTCCCTTCCATTTAGTCTCCTGCACGCACAATATATCAACCTTCCTTTTCTCCATTGTATCGGCTAACTGTCTCTCCCCTTACCAGTCATACTGCCAACAATGAAAGTTCCTACCGTCAGTTTCACTGTCTTTACCTTCCTCTCCTCTTTCCTCTGGACATGTCCCCCAAAGCCCCCCCACCACCCCCTTCTCCTTCGTCGGCCAACAGTAGCCCAATTTCTACAAGCACCCTGTTGGCTAACCCTAGACCTGAGCAATCTGGTATGGAAATCTGTATTGTTGTCCGCATGTTGATCTGGCAAAATTTTACACCAGATGCCCTTCCTGACGTAACCCTCCCCATTCATCCGGGCTTGGGATTAGCATGAATAAACACACTGGTTTGTGCATCCCCTATGGCTGGGTTATGTATATAATTTTGCTACATTAGCAACGTTAACATTACTTTCAGCTGAACCAGTAGCATTTTAAGAGTTTGTTATATATGTGAGTTTAACTTTTGGTTTGGATATGTGCTTTCTTTTCTTAAGATGCAAATGGCAAATTTGTATATAGAATATGAATATATACTGTATACATAATTTATTAATATGTATATATACATATACTTTTGTTTGACATTATAAGCAATTATAAATTTAAATGTTTAAGTATACATTTCTGTATGAAGCATGCATTATTAGTGTCTTCACTTCTCCTTCAACTGATTATTTGCTATTGAATCATTATGATTTGTTCCCAAGTAAATGATTCTTTATTTTTTACAAGCTTCTGTACAGGCAGTTAAAAGTAGCATGTCATGATGTAAGTAAAACTTTTAACATTATGTAAAAAGCCATAGTATATTGTAATACTAATGTGTGGTAAGTTGCATTTTTAATTTTTTTGCTTTTTGGTAAATCATTGTTCCGTACTTTGTCTTCCAGAAAACAATCAACAAAGACAATGATTCTATTCTACAAGATAACTCTCAACGCAGCAAGTGGAAAGTAACAGGCCCAGGTGGACTGGAAATGGAAGTTCCTTCTGTTTGCCTTATTATTCCTCCTCCCAATCCTCTGAGTATTAACATAGCTTCCAAGTAAGAAGTCCTTTGCTTTCTGAATAATGTTTGATATAAACAATTAATACAACCTTGGTAAAACTTGAGAAGCATTTATAGGGCTAACCTCATTGGTCGTGTGCATGCACAAGAGTTATTTAAAGCCTTCTTCAATGAAAATTTTTATAGGAAATTCTTTTAAATACAGTTAATTCAATGCAGATTTTTTAAAGTAACAAACATAATAGCAAAGTACAACTCGGTCAAGAAAACCACACATCAAGTGAAATAGTATGTTCCAAAGACACTCCATGAAAAGCAGCAATCAACCCCACTCAACAAACAGGTGCAGTGTCCCATCTAAAATTACTCTTTACATAGAGTACAACAGCAAATCAGATAAAAAGTTTAAAGGGTAAATTTGGTATTTTTCAAGTCAATGTAACTTCTTCACACATTCATGGAATATATTAATGTGAAGTGTTTTTTTGTACATTTATAATATAAGGAACCATGCTATCATAAGTGATAGAAAAAGCCTTAAAACTTTCCAGATAAATAGAGACAGAGGTTTATTTCCCAGGGGGAAATTTTTTTTTTGTTTGTTTTTTACAGGACCTGTAATAAGGCGCTATATAGCGCCTGACCCAGAACAGACTCACTCAGAACTATGTGTAAAATCCAAACAAGATTTTTATTTTTGTTCAGCTGGAGGGCACGTCTTCCCCGTGAACCCCCCAGCCACAACACAGTCCCAAAGCAATTAAATGCAAAACACACAACTCTCCACCTTGGCACCACCACTCCTCCCAGGCAACCTTGTCCTCTTCCTCCCGATTCTGGCCGTTGAGTGGTAGATGCTGACCCTTTTTATAGCCCACCTGGAAGGGCTCCAGGTGCTTGATCACCTGTGTCTAATTGCACTTCCAGGCGGGACTGTATAGGTGTCCATAAAGGCTCCTGGATCCATGCAGCACCCCCTGGCGGACATCCCAGATCCCCACAGGGTTGTGGAGAACTCCATCACACCTTGGAACCCTGCAGGAAACTGAGGCACCGTCGTCAGCCAGGGATACTGCCACCAAGCGTCCCGGGGGAGGTAGCGAGACGCCCATGGTTGCTCCCCCGGAACATATGTAGAAGGGGCATCCCGGCCAGGCATGGGACCCGGCCGCCCGCCACAGACCTCTTAAAATAAATACATAAATAGTTAGTTATAAATAATATACAAACATACACTTTGGTCTGAACACTCACTAGAATGACTATAAAGCAAGAAAATTAAAAAGAAAGAAAAGTTCTGACTTGGCTGTCATAGTCATAGTGAAGCATTATGCAGACATATTGCTTTTAGTATAACGGAACTCCAGTAGCTTTTCATGACACACTTCTGCAGAATAATTCGTTGGCAGAAAGAACTCAGTGTTAGTGTGTCAGAGACAGGATGTGCAGCATTGTTCATAGTGGTACTCAGTTTTATTTTAATTCTGTCTTTTGCTACTACCTCCAGGGGTTCTAAAGTATATCCTATAAGTGAGCTTGTCCTTTTAATTAGCTTGTTGATTCGATGAACCTCTCTTGAAGCAATGTTACCAGCCCAGTAGACCACAATGGAAAAAATTGCACTGGTCATCACACATCTACAAGAACAACATTTATTTATATAGCACATTTTTAATACAGGCAATACAGCTGAAAGTGCTTTACAAGATGACAAAAAGAAAATTATCTGAAATGAAAAGCAAATAAGATTAACAATATTAAATAATAATTAACAAAGGCAAAAGGTAAGGTAAGATGGCCAGGAGGACAGAAAAAAAATCTGCAGGGATTCCAAGGCCAAAAAGACTGCCTAGCCCCCACTTGGCATTTTGCCTAACATAAATGCAAATTACTGTATATATTTGCGTATAAGTTGGGCCTTGAAACCCGAAAAATCATTCATAAAATCAGACCCCAACTTATACGCCCATTCAAAAATACGACACTTAAATTTTTTTTATTTTTTACATCTTCTTGCTTCCTCCAATCTCGCACCAGTTTCTCAGATACATCGAATTTTGTTGCAGCAGTACAGTTGCCAATTTCTTTTGCCACTTCAAAGACTTTTAATTTAAAACCAGCTTCATATATTTTTCTGATCAAACGCTCCATCGTAGATAAGGGATGTTGTTACGATAAAGGTGTATGGGGTGTGAGATACAAAAAATACTAAACAGTGCAAACATCGCTTTGGAATAGTTCAGATATTACTGTGTGGTCATGTAGGCACAATACATAGAAAAAAAGGCAGTGTGCTCCGTGGTTACTCTCTTAGGGGGGCGTTAATATATCATAAAATCTTGGACCAATAGTGTGAATTTTCCACATTTGACTTATACGACCGATATTATAAAAAAAACAGAAATTATACGGTAAAATCAAGCCTGACTTATCAACGGGAGAACTTAAAACGCGGGTATATACGGTAGTTCTCTTTGTTTTCAGGATTCACATGATAGTAATTGATGATGTTGGTCTTGTAAAATCTGATACACCCACCTTCAAACCATCAAAACAGGGTGCTTTATGTTGCCTTGGTCAGGTGGTAGTGGCGCAGATCACCACCACAGAAGAAACACTGGAAAAAACAGCCGAGAACAGTAGAGATTAGTACCGATTAGTATCAATTGCGGATCCCTAAAGAATATGATAATTCTATGCCCATATAGTCTGTAAGGAAATACAACTGTAATGTAGCTACTAAAAAGCCAGATTAAAATAATATTTTTTAGCAAATGTTTAAAATGATCCACACAACTAGCCTGGCAAATTTCTTTTGGTAACATTTTCCAGATTTTGGGTGCATAACAGCAAAAGGCTGCCTAATGACTTCTTTAAAGTTACAGAAAACGCAAAGGATGTCACTTCCCAAATTAAAGGAATGCAGTCCCTTAAGGAGAAGGAGCCTGCTCTGCCCATTATTATCTCTTTACACCAAGAAACAAACTTCTTTACCTGACTCCTATACTCTGTCTCATCCCCTTTATCTGTACACTCCATATATGAAGAATAATCTCAGAATTTCTGCAAATGGCATGACTTGTTCTTAAATTTGTATATACTGTATCCATTTTGAAGTGCCAAAGATTTTGATTTTAGAAAAAACTAGGGGGCAGGTGCTACACGCTAACCGTTTTGCGGCTCTGCTGCTTGCGAATGGGGAAGCGGATGTACAATTTAAACATTGTTATTCATTCATCCATCCATCCATTATCCAACCCGCTATATCCTAACTACAGGATCACGGGGGTCTGCTGGAGCCAATCCCAGCCAACACAGGGCGCAAGGCAGGAAACAAACCTTGGGCAGGATGCCAGCCCACCGCAGCAGATTGTTATTTTCATGTGAATTGTTACATGTGGATAATAGAACTATTTTACATTATAGCGAGTAATTAACCATAGTAAAAAATCGTAAAACATAATAAATTAAAAGAAAATTATGTTTCATGTTGCATTAGAGCAGGGGTGGGCAAAGTCATTCCTGGAGGGCCACAGTGACCGCGGGTATTTGTTCCAACCCAGTTGCTTAATTAGAAAACAATCCTTGCCAATAATTACATTTCATGGCTTGTTAGTGCTTTAACTCTGCTATGTCAAGTCATTCTCATATCCTAGATTTTTTGTCCATTCTAAGGATATCATCCAAATACTTTGAAGTGTAAAACGGATGGGATATTCTCAATCCTTCACTTTTTTCTCTTCTCTTTCTTTCCAAGTATTTAATTAAACCAAATAGTGCACGATAAATACACACAGGTGTAAAAGGGTAACAAGCAAAATGGATAACTGCTGGTTTCTTTTGTCATTTGCATCTTATTGCTAATAAGGAGCAATTAAAAACAGAGAATGCAGCTGTTTAAGAATTAATTAAGCAATAAGGGTTCAAAATCTTATTGAGGGAGATAACTAAAATGAAGCAGAAGTGTTTCTAGAGCAATAAGTGCTTATTATGCAACTGGGTTGGAACAAAAACCTGCGGCCCTCCAGGAATGACTTTGCCCACCCCTGCATTAGAGGTATTCATTGCGTTATACATTTTCGTTCTGTTTGGCTTTGAAATTAATACACAAATACTTTTTAAACTTACACTTTTACTGTAAAACTTCAGTAAAAACTATATTTGGAATTAACATTTTGTTAATATCACATGGAATTTTGATTCCGTGTTTGGACTTACATCGTGACAATGCAACGTATAACTGCTAGTGAGTAAATATCGTTTTTTTCTCTCTAATAAATAAACTGACTTTTTCTAATGTTTGTCCCTGTGATTTGTTAATTGTCAAAGCAAAAGTTCTTCTAACGGGAAACTGTGAACATTTTAATATAAATGGCATATCAAGATCTCCTTTTGTGTCTAATATTATCCGCGGAAGATATACTACATTACCTTTCTTGTCGCCTGTTCAAATTTTACATGTTAGAATTGTTCAACCAATTTTGAATACAGCTAATCTTTTCCTATTGCATAGCCCACAGAATTACCCAACAGTAATTCAGCCAGTGGAAGACCGGACAGTGTTAACAGTTGTAGATATTCTATGGAATATTGTAAGTTGATGTTTTCATCTTCCGCACCATCACCACCAACTGTTTCAGCATAGTCTATTGATATGCATTTAACCAATTTGCCGTGTAACCAATCGACAGTTTTCACGTTAATTCGTTTGACTTCATCGTTTCTCAGTGCTAGGATTGTCCGTGTACTCATTTCTTCTGTTGATAACCCTTCGGAGGGCCGGACCCCCTCTACCAACTTGAAAAAATCTCTTGGCAATAGTCTCGTCTCGTCTCAAGATTTTCTTTTATAATAGAGAGATGCCTTCTGCGTTTATGAGGCATCCTTGTGATAATGGAAGGAAGGTAGAGATAATCATTCCATTACATATTCTTGCTTCCATTTTCTCAAGGTACGGATATGTTTCTTGTTTGTTTGTGTGCTTGCAGTGGCCATGAAGTTATGAAAAGGCAATGCTGAACCCCTCCTTTTCAGCCCATTACGTTCTGTTTTATTTTACATAGCCTATGGAGTGTGATGTATGCTGGGTAGCAGTGTAGTGAAAGGAGTAAGTAGCAGTTTTGTTTTTTTGTGTACTTTGTACACATAACAATAAATCTGAACTGAAATAATTACATTGCATTGTATTATTAATAAAAGCCTTTGATTTTTTTAAAGAGCCAAGCTACTTTTGCCATTTCATATCTTTCACAAGCATGATTAAAAAAAAAACACTCAAAATAGTGTGTGTACGAGCAAGTGTAGATCAGATTGAAGCACCACAAACAATCATTTTTCTTTTAATGCGATGAGTCACTCTTGCTGACAATATGATTATAAAAGAAAAGAACACAATATTTTTGAGTGAGTAAAATCAATGACATTGATCCCAGTCAGTCTGTAAATACATGTAGACTTAATGCTGAACCTGGCACTGCAAGGCAGGAATGACAGCCCACTCTGCCTATGTTCAAACATCAGTACTGAACTTAGTAAACTTTAACATTATTAAACCTAAGTAAATCAGCATTGCTAAATTGGCCCTATAGTTTGTTTTTGTTTGTTTCTGTGTTTGTGTATTTGTATGTTTGCTCTACAATGAACTGGCACCCTTTCCGGGAATTGTTCCTGGCTTGTGTCTGATGTTTGCTTGGATAGGCTCTACACATCTGAACTGTAACCCTGCTTTAGATAAGGTGCTTAGGAAGATAGATGGTTGTATATATGGATGTACACAGGGTTTGACGTGGGGCAGTACACACTGATACCCTCTCTCCTGCAAAACCACTGGATGTATGCCTAAATTGTCTGTTCAGTTCTTGTCACTTTGTTGCCTGCTACATGGGGTTAATATTCTCTCACTTAGGCACATCAATCCAGCTGGAGCAGGCATATCCTTCTTCTAGTGAAAGAATATATGTGATTATAAGTGTGATTTTTTCCTGTTATTATTGCCTAATTGTCTACAGAGCAGAGAGAGCAAAGGTACTGCAGAATAAGATGAACGGGCAAGTTGGGAAAGATGTGAGGCTCATAGCTGGTCTCTTTTTAAAATGGCTGAATCTCACAACAACCTTTATTTCTTAAAATCTCAAAAGATGGTTGAATACTCCATGACATTTTTTGGCTTGAAAAATGTACATATTTGGTTACGTTTTAAGGCTTTTTCTATCACGCATTGACACAATATTTCATTCAATCCATTGTAAGATGCAAGAACAAAGTATTTTTAAAATTTATTTTAAAATGCTTCACTTTAGAACACAGTTTTTTGTGGCAAATTAATTTATTCAATTAAATTCAATTATATTCCATAATTGTGAAGAAATAACATTGACTTGAAAAATAAACTTATCCTTTAAGCACAGATCCTGCATGCAGGTTCTAAAAACACTTCAAAACATGCTTGAAGAGAGATTTTCATTTTTTCCAACTTGAGATAATATAAAACACGACTTTCCCACTGAATTATAGGTGATGGGTTGGAATTCTTTTACTTAATCAAAATAAGTTGTCATGCACATAGGATACAACCAATGTTTTAAAGCACACTTTTATCTCTTTTGGTACTACTCCAAATATCACTGTTAATTTGTTAGGAGTTATTTTAAATCAAAGTCTGTTTAAGAGATGTATTTTTGCCAAAATGGTGTAAGTATAGGACATTCCTTTTGCCTATCGCCTATAACATCACTCACAGTTGGATCTTGCCCTGGATACAATGGACCCAGAAAGTATTTAGACCAATTCACTTTCTACACAGTTTATTGTGTTGTTAAAATTTTAAATGGATAAATTTGCAATTTTTGCCCATCAATCTGCACTCTATAACCCATTAATCCACTGCAAAAGGTAATATAATATGTGCAGATACCTGAGTATATGTTTCAGCTCCAGAAAAGCAAAGCATTCCGTTTTTGACTGCTGAAAAGGAAAAAAAAAAAAGTTATTTTTCTATTTTATGCTATTATACAGGGTGAGCCAAAATGAGGTACCACATTTCTCAAGGTCATTGTGCGAGGTAGAAGCAGCTGAGTGGGTTGGGGTGGGGAGTCCTTTGATAGGCGATCCCTTGTAGTTTTCAGTTGGCAACATACCTTGGTCTGGTGCGCACCATGCTTTCGCTGTCGAAGCGTTCTTCAAAACCAACAAATCCATCATCACTATGCAACGTGCCCTCCAAACGCACTTCAGCATTCCTCATAATGGTGATGTCCCAAATCAGAAAACAATTCTTCAGTGGGTTGCTAAATTTAGACAGACGGCTACATTGAACAGAAAATTTCCAGGACGTCCTCACACTGTGTGAACGCCTGAAAACATCCAAGCTGTAAGGGCATCAATTTTCCAGTCTCCTAGACATTCAGCACGCAAACATGCTTCTGCCTAAGGCATTTCCAACATGTCTTTGAAGAGGATTTTACATGAGGACCTTAATTGACATCCAAAGAAAATTATGGTAGTGCAGGAACTCACTCAGTTGTGCGTGAACATTCTGCAAACTGTTCATCGAGATGCTATTGTCATGTGCAGAGGCACATTTCCATTTGAATGGTTGCGTAAATAAGAATAACCTTTGCTATTGGGCTGAAACCAACCCACGTAAACTTAATCAGAGACTGCTGCACATTGAGCGTGTTACAGTTTGGTGTGCTGTTACAAAATTTAGCATTGTAGGCCCTTACTTTTTTTGAGGATGGGGGAGCAACAGTCACCGTCACTTCAGAACGAGAGACGTTTTTGAGGCTCCAGCTGGAAGAAATGGATGTGGTGGATGCCTGGTTTCAACAGGATGGAGCAACCGCTCATACGGCGCGGAGATCCATGCAAGGTTTGCAAGAGATATTTCCGGAGAAGCTGATCTCCCTGCGCGGCAATGTCAGGTGGCCTTCATGTTCGCCTGATCTCACTCCATGCGATTTTGTGGGGCTACTTCAAGTCAAAGGTATACACACACCAACCTCAAAACCTTAAAGCCCTCAAGGATACTATTCGCCATGAAATTGCTGCTATTCCCCTTGAAATGACAGAACAAGTCATGCGAGCATTCAGAAATCGTCTCGAAGAGTGTATCATTAATGATGGCCACCACCATGAAGATATTGTGTTTAAAACACAGTGAAAAAAATCTATTTTGTATACTCTTTCTTGTGTTGTAATGAAATTAGCTTTTATCTTGTAGTGTTTTTGTAGAAAAAAACATTGGAAACGTGGTACTTCTTTTTGGCTCATCCTGTATTATTTTTAATGGGCCTTTACATTTTACATTATACTACTATACACTGTAAGATTAAAAGTAGCATTAGAGGTAGAGTTAATTGAGCAAAAGTAACCTTTTAACTCCTGAAACATTATAGGTTCATAGTGATAATAAGAATTAGGAAACAATAAACTACTGACTTTATTGAATAATTCACTAATTTGCTTATTGTACACGTGACTGATATTTTTCTCCCAGAATTGAGCAATACTACGAAGCAATTTTGACCATCTGGAATCAGCTGTTTATCAACCTCAAGAGTATAGAGTCTTGGCACTACTTGATGGCGGATATTACAACCATCAATTCCCTAACAATCAACACGGTATCTTTATTTCAATTTTATATTAATTATTATTGTTATCCTTACTCTATGTTAGTGAAATATTGTTGTGGAATTACATCAACAGAAACATTATATATATATATACTGTATATATTGTGGATATTAGGTGTCCACACTAGTGCAGAAAATACGTTAATTAGAGTGATAATAATAAGTTCATTTTATCATTTTACAAATGTGTAATATTAATTTTAACGTCATAATTTAAAGTCCTTGTGCTGTGTTTTTGGAGTACTTATTATCTCATATTCAAACCATAGTCTTGTTTCATGCTAGAGTTATGGCACAATAGTATAGACCAGTGGTTCTCAAACTCTCTCCTGGAGACCCACTGTGGCTCCAGGTTTTTGTTTCAACCAATTTCCGTTTTTCATTGAACTGTTAGCCTAATTAAGTGAGTCATTATTTCCCAGTTTCTGTGTTTTAGAGTCAATGTAAAAAATACAAACTAAGTTTGGTTGATTTTAATTAAAATGTAATAAGCAGTTATATGGGGAAGTTGTAGCTATATGGGGAATATGTAGGTTTTTTTTCAAGTAGTTAACAGTATTTTCAACCTAATTTTCATTCTGCTTTTCCAGGTGTTCTGGTTATTTAATCGATTATTTACTAATTAGCGAGTCTGACACTGAAGTTGTTGCTGCTTTCATCATCCCGGGTGTCTGCTGTGCTGGTTGCTAATTGTCACTATTAGGGTTAAATGAAGGGAGCAAACTACACAGGAAAAGGGGAAAATAACAGGAAAACAGCAAAAAAGAGTTAAGCATTTATAGCTTTAGAAAAAAAATAGAAATATTTCTAAATGTCTTATAAATGTAAAAACCATACTGGTTGTGTTTTTCTGAATGCAGAATAATGAGAAGAGTAAAAAGACCAGCTTATTAAATTAGATCAGTTGTTATCGATAATTATCAACAATTGTGAAGTTGGTTGGAACAAAAACCTGCAGCCACAGTAGATCCCCAGGATCGAACTTGGGAACCACTGGTATAGACTATAAAAGAAAACTAACGAGGACCAGTTTAATTTTACTTTTGCTCTAATTTAAGCATGCCTAGAAATACTCTTTTTTTTCCTCAAGTGATGATGGTAATGTAGTGGTTAGTGCCTAATATCTGTGTGGAGAGTGCATGATAACCTGTTAGATAATTTTTCTTCTTCCATATCCCCAACATATCTACATTTTGCTAATTGCCAATTCTAAATTGCCTTGTGTATCATATTGCCAAAATAGGGTCTGGTTTAATGTGACCCTTATTTGCATCTCAGTTCAGAAAATAGACTCTTAGATGGTGTTATGTCAATGCCATTTAGGATTGTTGATTTTTAAGAAGTGTTGCATTACATTATAAAATAGTCAGAAATTAATTAAATTATCATGGAAAAGATAAAACTATCACCTAGACCAGTCTTTCAGCTTTTGGTATAAATAGATTAAATTAATATTTAACTAGCTTTCACTATTGATTTTAAATGATCTCTACAGCTAAAAATAATTTACCCTAAGGTCCACAAATCCTTTTTTACAATTTCTAAAATTGTTCACTTTCTAAATTACATTATGTAAATTAAACACTGCAAGGCCAGGTGACAAGATTGCACAAAAGTAAAGGACACCCATAATAATTATTGTAGTTTAGCTTATCACAATAACAACAATAATGATTTTGTAACATTAATGTGGAAAGTATAGACTCAGTGCCACTGTACTCTAGTCATTTGCTGTGTATTGGAAAGTTTAAGGGTGTGGTGTGATTTCAGTGATACCAATATCAGTATGGTCTCTGACATTACTTTTTTTTATTTCAGTTTCATGTTAGTAACATGTTTCTGCTATTTACTATTGTAATAATACTTCTATTTTAGAGGTCATTTTTAGTTGAAATTTTATATATTATTGCATTTAGACAAAATCTTACATATTGATTTCTGACCAAAAATGTCGAGCTATAACCAGAGTTTTGGACATTCCACATGTTCTGAGTAAGATCGCAGCATAGCTCTATTTTTTGTCTCCCAAATAAAATTTAATTAAATAAATACATGAAAAAATGCTACTGATGTGAGGCCAAAAGAAAAGAATGTGTTACACAAACAAATTGCATAAAGTGGATTTATAAATATATTATGCCTCATTACAAACAGCTTCAGGAAGGAACTCGTAAGCAAATTAGAAATTCTTCATATGGAAAAAGAAACTGCTAGTGATGACATTAAATGTAAAAGCTTAAAATATTAAGGGAAGTTGCTAATACATTTATAAGCAAAACACTTGTTATTTATGTAAAGGAAGAATTAAAAAAATGGACTAAATGTTGCAAAAGAAAAAGGATGAGCATGTAATACAATAGAAAGTAATAACCATGCATCTTGTTCTACATTTTTTAGTTGATTGCATTTTGATATTCCTGTGCTATTCTGCCACATGGATTACTGACTTTACATTACATACGTAAATTTTTCAATAACAAACTGAGTTTTGAAAATTACTAGGCTAAATTGTATATTCTGTTTATTATCTGACGGAATATAATAAAGTCTTGTTGTTCCTGTTTCAGCTGAAGACAATGCGACCTGAAGATTATAGAAGGATTATCAAGAACTTAGAGATACACTATCAAGAATTCTTGAAGAACAGTAAAGGGTCAGAAATAATTGGAGAAGAGGATAAAAAGAAAATTCAAGCAGAATACAATGTTGTTCGTGAACACTATGATGAATTGATAGTAAATTTACCACAAGAAAGAAAAGAGGAAAATATAGTGGTTTCAAACAATGCTAATGATATTTATGGCAATGGTAAGAAAGTTGCTGCATGACTAAAGGTGTCTGTTGTACTCGTTTAATAATCAAAAAAGCACTGGATTTGTATTACTCCATTCATAACATTTATTTTGTAAAGCTTGAGTCTTTCAGAATATGTTTGTGGAGCTGTAATATTTCAACAAAAGGAAAGTGCCATACAGGGGTTCATTTCCCAAAAGTGTAATTTCTCAAAACCCCTCTTAACTAAAGAAGCATGTTAAATACTTCATAATGTATACACTTCTCAATCAATTTGTTAATTGCTGAGTGGTCCTTAAACTGGCTAACTCTTACAGCAATTATGGTGACAGATACTGAATATATAAAATTTACTCGATGACAGTTTATAAGGTTAAGTGCAACATTTACACTTAAGATTATATTGTTTTTGTGATGAAACATGAATGCATTTGTAAGATTATATTTTATAGATAAGTTTTAAATAAAGGTAATAGTTTAAACTGTTAACAATTAAACGCAGGTTTAGTGGTGGAAGGCTGTTTAAAATAAAGTTGGCCAACTGCACCCAGTATTGCCAGTATGGCTCTGACAAACCATGGCCCTTTATTAGCATAAGTAGCTTTTGAAAAACAAATGAATTTATAAATGTTTCTTTTCTTGTATGAAGTACAATTTTAGAATATAGTGTTTAATAAGAATCAGTAATAACATAAGACACACAACACTGCTTTTTATATTTAAATGTGTAAATATCATGTTTCTACAGTAAATGCTACCGTTGCAGTGATTGTTAATGAATGTTTCAAGTGTGCATGGTGATACTGTTTAGACATCTGTGCAGTACAGATTTGTTTGATAACACTTCTGGCAAAGTCTCACTCCATTCCGATCAAAATTCCATCCAGGTTCTGTCGGCTCTCTGTTGCTTCTGCAAAAAAGTTCTATCCCACTTCCAACTGCATTCCTGTTTTCTTCTCTAAAAGTCATTTGAATTGATCACATAGCCTAAGTGAATTCCCAAAAAATGGCAGGTTCTACAAGCAGAACAACACACAGCTGTGAATAAATCTGTTTAACTGCTTATTCGTTTACACAATACGGTCAGAATAGACCTGTTCCAATCATTTCCAAACAACAGACCGATAGATAGAGTGTGACCAGACATCCTCTTTCTCTTGGAGATGGTGTATTTTTGAGACAGGTCTGGATGTGTAATAGGGTGTAATAGGGTCTGCGGCAGTACAGAATTTTGTGAATGAAAGCACCTTTATATTTGTGTGTTTTTGGAAGAAAAATGACAACCCTGAAATTGTTTAAAAAGGTGCTATATAAATAAAAGTTATTATTATTATTTATTATTAAAACGTGTACTTAGAAGTTTGATATAAAGTGTTTAAATTTATTATATTTTATGACTATAAAATTAATAAAGTTAATTTTATATAAAGGTATGCATCAAGTCTTAACCACGCCAAAACCATCCTCATCTTTGAAAACCAAAGTTTGGTCACGTTAATTGGTACAGTAGATAGATAAACCTGCACTGGCATGTGTACCATTAAAACAAGCATTTAAGATATGCACTATCTATGCAAACACCATACAAGATTAGATACAGCCCCTCTCTAACTTGTCCAAAAAAATAATACTCTAACCAGCTACTAAGCACATGCACCACAATTCCTTTAATAATTTATTTGAGAACTCAGTTAAAACAGTAGTGATTAAAATTTTGATGGTAAATTATAATAGTAAACTAAGATATTTATTTATATATGGTTTGGTTTTTTTTCAAGAATACATTTAAAATTTTATAAATTTGTTGCAAAATATACTGTACATCTTTTAAACTTGTTTTATTATCACGTAAAAAGAAATTGTCCAAAAAATCACATGTAATCATTTTTTTAATAGGAATTCTGATCTCATCAACAACAGCTCAACCACAAGCAAAAGTACCAGTTTTTACTTCTGTACCATCATTAGGATCAACACCAGGATCAGCATCATCCATCCCTTCATTTTCCAACCCGCTGAATCTGAACACAGGGTCACGGGGAAAATCAGCATCAATAACAAGAAAATCTGATTATATTGGTGCAGTAGGCTCAGTAGATGTGAGGTACAGTACTGATGTAACTGATTCCTCAAGTGGCCGATCCAGCATCTCTAGCCAGCGCTTGCTGGATTTGCAGCAGTATCGACAGCGACTGGAAGTGTATGAGCTTGATATGACCAGGCATATCCACATTCCAATAGGTGGTGATATGGTGAAAGAGTGCAATCAGAGAATAACGATGATGGAGGTACAGTATACCTTTTCAACAATGCTATTTGGTTAGGATTATTTTTATACAGCAAAGCTTTTAAACACTAAAGCAGTAAAATGAGACTCAGGATCAATCTAATTTCCAGGCGCTTTTCAAATAACACAAACGTATGTGATTCAATCAAGGTAGTCAGAAACATTTAGTGACATTGACGGTCTCTTTTGACTGGTTCATTCATATTTGACATTTGTGGCATTTTGTGTATTTAGTGTGTTCATTTTCTTGCTTTACTCATAATGTACATCTGTAGACCCTGAACATTTCTGTGGATTAAATGAACTTGGGATCACATTTCTAAGAGCCATTGGTAATTAATACTTTAATCCTTAAAAATTGTACTTGTTGTAAACTGAGGTCAGACCACTTGCTATATAAGTTGTGGAATTAGGACAGAACACAACCAGTACCAATCAACTTTAATACAAATTGGATTCTTCTCAAATCGTGGGATGGCTTGTTTTACTCAAATTTATTTTTATTTTCCCTTTCACCTGCTTAGTATCTTCATGTTTTGCAGTATGATTATTAAGCAAATAATTAACTCTGTTTGTCGGTCTGTTTGTACATTTAGTAGTGCTTAACCAAAAAGGCAACCATGACCTTGAGAGTTACATAACAGAGAATAACTGTTTTCATAACTGTACATATACTGAACTTGTAGCATTATTTCAGGAAAATTGTCTACTTTCTTTTGCACCCTGCACACAGCTGTTCATTTGTGACAATTGCCTATATAGTTTTGATCACCTTGGAAATTTTCTGTCTGGGTATCTCCCCAAATTTGTAGTACTGGAAGAACTTTCTCAAGCTCTCTATATACCTTCCTATACCTGTTCTTTTACAATAACATTCCATATCATTTGAATATAGCTTTAAACTGAGTAAAAAATATTTCCTCTTTTATATAGGGAAATGAGTGCACGTAAACAGTATGAGCAATGCAGTTTCTCTGAGATATAAAGCATATACTGTATATATTGTATTTCAGAAAAAGTTACTCTTTTAAGTGGCAATGGATAAAATGCTTACTTCTGCAATTTGTTGTCAAATACCAATGTGTTACTGTGCCTTTTTTCAGGGTATCTATGGTGATTTAAGAGCTATGCAAGATGACTTTTCAAAACTAAAGGAGCAGATTTCAAGACAGCTTTCTGAAATTAAAGATCAAGATCAAAGAAGTTTTCTGGAATCAGAGCTGAAAATCATATCTAAAAGACTGGATTGCCTGAACGGCTTTACAAATTTATATGTAGAAAGGTATGTTTGTCAAGAGACAAAGGAGATAAATGGTTAAAAAAAGCTACTGTCATTTAAAGTCTATGAAGACCTACAAATGTTTAAGGTATTTTATTTTAAGAAATAAGTACCATAAAAATTCATAATGCCTGACCATAATATAAAAATCTCAGAAAATGAACATTTTTAAAACACATCATTCACAAATTTTATTTTGGAAATGTTCTGCTTCATTTCACAAATTTATATTATCCATCCATCCATCCATTTTCCAACCCGCTCCGGTTTCCTCCCACAGTCCAAAGACATGCAGGTTAGGTGGATTGGTGATTCTAAATTGGCCCTAGTGTGTGCTTGGTGTGTGGGTGTGTTTGTGTGTGTCCTGTGGTGGGTTGGCACCCTGCCCAGGATTGGTTCCCTGCCTTGTGCCCTGTGTTGGCTGGGATTGGCTCCAGCAGACCCCCGTGACCCTGTGTTCGGATTCAGCAGGTTGGAAAATGGATGGATGAATTTATATTATAAACATGATAATTTTGGTCTGTTTTAGAACATCAAAGGCAAAGGAAATATTAACTGTTTTTCCTCAAATCATTGAATTCACAGTTGTCATTAGAAATTAGATATTAGGCGCAGGAATTTTTACATTCATAGTCCGTTTACTTGGTGCTGAATCAACAGATGATAACTTACTTTGTTTCAATCTCAAATTGGATCAGTTGCATTTTACACAGCAAACTTTAAAGCAAACCAGAGTGTAACAATAAACTTCAAGTGGGCATGTTATTTATTTCTTGCATTGTGATTTAATGATTATTTCCTGGGAATATTTTATGGGGAGTTGACAAAAAGCTGTATATAATAAAAATCAATAAAAAAGAGAACCATCCAGTAAACGAAAAAGAGAAAAATATCCTGAATAATATGAGAACAGGAATGCAAAAAAAGTAGTGTTTACAGAATGTAAGTTAGAGGATAAAGTAATTTATAATATTGTTTTTGAGGAGGCGTTAATATAATTTCATTTATTGTTTACTATTGTTTATTACATTTTACTTTTTTACTTTTTACTACGTTTTATTATTCATTGGTATTTAAAATAGACAGTTGTAGTGAAATACCCAAGTAACTGATTTTCTATCTATAATAACTAAGCACCAACTGTCTTCCCCCCGCGCCCCGCATACTCTTCTATATACTATCTCTTTAAATACAATTGTTTTCTCTAACAGAGGAGCGCCCCAACACCCTTTGAGAGGCGCAGCCACAAGATAGCAGACACCCAGTGCCCAGGCACGGGGATTGGCGGAGTGCCCTAGTATTTAAAATTAAAATTAAAATAATTAAATATTTAATTGTTCATAACTTCCAAGGATTAAATATTTGTTGCTTTTTATTAATGTAGATATAATCTAACTGTTGAATTTCAGGTTTAGCAATAATGATTCTTAAGTTCCATCCATTATCCAACCTGCTATATCCTAACTACAGGGTCACGGGAGTCAATCCCAGGGTGGAAGGCAGGAAACAAACCCTGGGCAGGGCACCAGACCACTGCAGGGTGCACACACACACTAGGGACAATTTAGAATCGCCAATGCACCTAACCTGCATGTCTTTGGACTGTGGGAGGAAACCCACGCAGACACAGGGAGAACATGCAAACTCCACACAGGGAGGACCCGGGAAGCGAACCCAGGTCTCCTAACTGTAAGGCAGCAGTGATACCACTGCGCAACCGTGCTGCCCAATTCTTAATTTTTAGAAAGTAATTATCAGTCACCCACCTGTGTTTTGATTAAAAACTTGCTGTACACAGAGAATAATCAAAAAACACAGTGAGAAATGAATATGTGTTTGGCGGCAATAATGGTTCAGTGACACTTTTATTCTATAGTGAATAAATGTGTACTCAAGTTTTTCTCATCTTCATAGCTGTATTGTCTAAAGATTAAAATGATGCAATATTTCTCTGACACTTTTAATTTATTGGCAAAACGCAGCAAATACACTTCAGTTTATCACGTTCTGATGCAGCCAACTATTTTAGCCTTAGACTCAGCAGAGATATTAAATCTCCATTGGGTACTTATTGTGCTTAACACTAGAATTACCAGAGTCTACAAAAAAACTTGTAGATCCGGCCCACCTTAAAACCATTCTCACCTCTCTTTTGTCTTCTAAATGTGCCGATTAAGACGAGCAGAAAAAAGCCGGCTATTCCATCCCCCACCATTGCAAAACGTTC